>NC_091821.1:212507905-212627905 GCF_038994185.2 Dermacentor albipictus | reverse complement strand
AAATAAGCAAAGCTTTAAGAGAACGAAATTGGAGTGGCGAGCAACCCAATGAGACTGAGGAGTGTGTCGGAAAGCAAAGAAATGGGGGACTATGAGCAAAAAGAGAGAGAAAGAAAAAAAGAAAACTAAGACTTCTCTCTCCTGTCGTATAAGGATACGACAGGAGAGAGAAGTCTGTAACACAAGAGGAGGCGCGACGAAAATTAGCGTTTTGTAGCTACCGGCTCATCAACATGAGACATTTGAAATCCGCCGACGCTGGCCGATTGGTGCCCATCGGGGCGTCCGGCGAAATTGCATCCTGATGGGAGGAGCAGCGCGCGGGCCTCCCAAAATGGGACTGCTTGCGCGGAAGCGCGCGCGGAGAAATTTAACGAGAAACTAGATCAATTCTCGCTCGTCGCGATGGCGAAGCCATAGCGCGCGCTCGCTTCGGCGCGCCAGGTCATTTGGAGCTTTTGCACCTCTTCAGTACAAATGCCGCCTCCCTCGTCCCGATTTCTCGCAGTGAAGGTCTGCGTTATATTCACGGAGGGAGATAAATCGCGAGCAAAACTGCTGCTGTGTCGTTTTCAGCCGCCAGGGCGGCGCACGGGCGGGCGAATTTCGTCGCGGGCGTAAAAGCATAACGACGCACTGCTTCGGCGTAAAACTTTGCCGACTCACAGTTTTCGGTGCGGCCGATCAGGACGCGTAATAGCGTACGCGAGTCTTTGGTTAACTTTGTACATGGCGTTTTATGGAGCAGTGCTCCCTCCCCCAGCGCACCCTTAGGTCTATCGTACCCGCGTCGCGGTATCTGTTCCTTCGTTTACTACACGGCGAAAGTGGCAAGAAACCAGACGGAAATGGCGGACTTTTATGGTAGAGTCATGATTCCGCGGTGATAGGCATATGCTCGTCGACAGGGCGTGCGGCGATAATGAGAACAGGGAGTGCCTTCAGAAGCAGGTGTCTCTAGCTGCAATCGCCGATGCGATGAACGGAATTCTTATTAGCAAACGCAGTTGCCAAACGAGTACGGCGTGCTTTAGTTTTACGATGCAATGAAGGACACGGCGAAATGTTCTACAGGAAATTAAAACTATTATGTTGAGGCTACATTCTTTGAGGCGATGCAGTAATGAAGGTATAGGTAATTGGAGGTTCAGAATGTCGTGTTTTGAAGAGGGGGGAAAATGCGCTAGGTCCGCAGGGATGCCGTTATCGTTATACGTAATAGGACATTTTCATGGCGTTCCCCCTGTCTCTGCGCCAAATTGGCTGTCCAGCACTTCTTCGTGTAAATAGTTATTATTGCGGATATTAAATCAGAGGCTCTAACGTTAGGAAGCGTTACAATGCTTGTGGCTCTCCCAACCTGCCTAATTGGCAACACATTAAGAGAGTTTAGTCTCTTATGACTTTTATTTATCTTTCTCTCTTAGGAGAATTACCGTAATATAAAGGCACCTAAGTGTTGTTATTTCATTGAAGTGCTTAATTAAAAAGGCTCTTTCAAAGTGTAGTTGCTATTTGGACTACGTGGACGACATAAAAAGAAAAATATTTTTCTCGCACTAGTGCAGCTTTTGTAGTGCCCCGGCCTCAGTTACCGATTGCAGCCCTTTTATGCATCTTCATCCGTATGCTCAGTGCTTATTCTGTGCCTCCTTTTCTCTTTCTAGTTCGCCTTTCCTTTATTGCCACTGTAGAGTAGCAAACCGGATTCTCGTCTGATTGGCCGCCCTGCCCTTTGCTATCCTGGCTCTCTCTGTTATCGATATGGTAAGGAACCACTTGAAAAATCTCGTACGCAAGAACTTTCTGCATAGTCTATCGAGGTTTCGCCGGTTCATGCTTCCAAGAGTGACAAGCTGCTTTAGTCGTCACTTCCACGTGTCCCTTTTTTCTTCTTCTTTCCAGCAGACTGGAGCCAGTGCCTATGCGGTGGCAGCAGGGATTCTCCACAAACCAACCGGTCGCCGTGGGAAAGCCTTCTGATGTTTCTCTCTCGCTCGCTTAATCCGTCTAGAGACATTTTCAGGGGCCCAAATCGCCGTCCTCACTCGGTTCGTTTTCTTGGTCACTTTGGCTTTATTTTTGTTGCTTGTATTCCCGGCTGCCTCGATAACTATTCGTAGCCGTTGCTGTTCCTCAGCTTGCATTCGTTGGTCATGGCCCCTCAGTCAACACAGCTCATCCGGCTAATAAGCTGCCGCTTAACACGTTTAAGGAAGAAAGCTGGACTGGTTGGTGGTTATTCGTATAAGGGGACATCACACTAGATCATAAAAAGGGACACAGACAGGAACATAAAAAAGGCACACCGAACGCTAGCGTTTGGTGTGTCTTTTTTCATGTTCCTATCCATGTCCTTTTTTACGCGCTAGTGCGATGTCCCCTTATACGAAGTTTAACACGTACCTCCATGGGGCCAATTCAAGAACGACGGATATTTCGAGAAGCTTCCGCTAAGAACAAGTGGAATTTTGAGCGAAATTGCAAGTTTCCGCGTGCTCGTGGAGGACTAGCATATTAACGAGGTGTTCGTAGCAATGTTTACTTGCTCGTAGGCGTGTTTATTGGCTAGACTGAGAAATTGGATCACCTAGCGCTTCTTTAGTGTTCACATGGGTAGAACAAAAAATAATTAGAGAGGTCTGTGTCTCGCTCTGCCAAAACCAACGCCTGCAACGGCGGAGAGCCCTTCTGCCAATGACTGTTGGTGATGCTCTGTTCTGGAACTGCCGAACACTCGGCAAGCACGGCACTTCGCCCCGCTAGGACAAGGTTCAATAACATTGCTTCGTGCACTCAGTTGAAAGAAAACTGTCACGTTATGCACATCAAGATGATGCGCCTCGAAAGAAACACGTGCCAGTACATTATGTACCCGGAATAAAAGGTGCAGATCGCCCACGTGCCAGCACAGCAGCTGAGACACTCTCTGGTGAAGGTAAAAGACAAACTTCCCCACAAAAAAAGTTTCCAGAAGTAATATACACTATCCCTTGCGCAGAATGCGATTGTGTTGATGTGGGCGAAACCGGCAATTTCGAGCAAAAATTACAAGAGCACCGTTACGATTGGAGGAAAAAGAACGTTGCGTCAAACGCACTGGCCGGACACACTGAAACGAATAATCATTGAATTGACTGTGACAATGCAAGAATCGTCGACAAAGAAATGAATTAGACTTCGCGACTTCATCCTGAATATTCGATCATCCAGACCTCCTCCCAACTCAGCTCACAATCAATCGCAACGACGGAAACTTTCCACACGGGTATGCACGGTGTTTACGTCACGTTTTGAAACTAACAGAAACGCATTTTCTTCTCGTTCGCTCTCATTGTGAACAGAGCAGAATTAAATTTTTATTGCAAATTGAGGTCTGCTCTTCGTGAGGTCTGCTGTCACAGTCCGATTCCGCCGCAATTCGGTCACGTTTTGAACTAAGCGTCGAATTCACCATCATGAACGTTGCTCTCCAATGAATGCGGATTATGCTTCTTTTATTTACAGTAATCTTTAACTTATTGTTTATCTATAATTGTTGTAGCACTAGGCACTATTTCTGAATGTCGCCCAGCGGAACATTCTCCCTCTTGACGCCGCTCTAATGCTCCCGCTTGACGCGTCAGCGGCATGCCGAAGCAATGCGTACGAGGCTATGCGAGAGAATGGAAAGTTGGGCTTGCTTATCCTGATGTATAATTTGAGGTTCAGCGCAGAGTGCACCGCTACTGTTCGTCTTGTTTCTAGTGCGTATACGTTTAGTGAGGCTGTACGATCTTCGCCACCGCAGAAACATCGCCATGTTTGCGGTTCTTCACCGTGAAGACTTATAGAAGCACATTTTCCAGTGTAATCGCTAGTGCTCGCGGAAGTTCTAGAAATTACAGCGATTTTGTCATCGCGCACGCAATCTGATTACACGAGGCTTAGTGGCAACATAAATAACAGATAGAATCAGCGATAACATTCCAGAAACCTTGAGCATTTGCTAGCAGGTGAAAGAGGGTCACCGGGAAAGATATATCTAGGCACTTGAAGGCCGGACCCTGGTGGACCCGTAGGGAATAAAGCATCGTTTTTTTCGTACGTGAGTCCTCAACCTAGAAGTGGCTGTTCAACTACCGGATCCCGGCAGACTCTCACTTTATATATATATATATATATATATATATATATATATATATATATATATATATATATATATATATATATATATATATATATATATATATATATATGTCTGTGTGTTTATTATTCGATAGCAATACCACCATAACGTTATGACTAAGTGCATAAATCTCTGCTATATATGAAGAGATCAATGTACGTAGTATCTTGCTTGCAGCCGTGGCTACTATAAGAAAGCAGGAGAGCATGTGCATGATTATAAAAGCAAGAATAATCGTGGAATCGACTGACTCATCGATGCAGGCATGCCTTAATCGAATTAACAAACGAAAGTGCGAGGCAAGAGGAGTCGGAATGGTAGAGCAGCTTGTGCCGAATACTACCGCCTGTAGCTACTTGGGGCACGCAAGAAGGAAGGAAGAGCACAGCCTGAAGTACCACCAAGCAAGGGTAGGAATTCCAGCCGCCTGGTGGGCGGAAAGACAAACAGCAGCAAGTGATGATGACCTTGAGCTGAAGAAAAACATTCCACGATGCGACGTGTAGCTCCGAGGGAAGACGGCATCGCTGATGGATTGAAGCCGAGTAACTTAGATCAATTCTGTGACGCGGGATGATGCTCGAGACACACGCAAAGAAAAAAAAAATGCAGGCAAGAAAAAAGCGGAGCAGCCCCAGAGCGATGCACGCGAGGCCCAACTCTCCGCAGCCAGCACAACTTCCTGCTGCAATATTTATGTGCTTGCGCTTGCGTGCTCTTTCTCTGTTTAGCTTGTGAATACGGGAGTGCACAACTCACACCGACTGTTGCTCCCAGACGTATAGCACACTATACCTCGCTCCGCGCGGCTATATTTCCTTGGCGTGCCGTCCAGTTTATTTTGTTTTCTTTCTTTCTTGCATTACTTGATGACCGGAGTCCATGATAGCTCCGGTTTTCTGACTATCCCTTTCATCACTTTCGATTCATACATTTTGCAACGGGCATCTTTGCGTTTAATATGTTATATCTTCATTTGAGTGGTTCGCTATTTTTACCGCATACCTATAAGTCAAAAGGCTACTGGATAATATCCACTACGTGTGGTGGCTGGAATAGCCCTCCTGGTAAATAAATTCTATGCTTTCACGTAGCAAAACCGGGACATCATCAGGAGACACGCCGCAGTGGCAGGCTCCGGATTAATTTTGACCACCTGGAGTTTTTCAATGCGCAGCCATTGCACGGCATACGGGGCATTTTTTCGCATTTTGCTCCCCATTGAAATGCGGCAGCTGCGGCCGGGATTCGATCCCGCGACCTCGTGCTTATAGTAGCGCAGCGCCACAGCCGCTAAGCCACCGAAACAGCGGCTATCCCTCCTATTCTACAGAGGGCTGCCTAGCTGCACAGTTTCCCCGAGCATCGTAGCTGTGCTATCGTTTTCAAACGAAACATCTTGGGCTTTTAAAGTAAACATGAAACCATCCGCAGCAAGGAAGGGCTGCAATTATTTTAACGCTGCGTAATAAACGTACTAAATTGTTCTCTTTTACATGTGTAGGATCATAGCTTCACTCAACGACTACAGAATGGAGGTACTGCTCGTCTGAATTCAAGTATCATTAATGGTTGACAGCTTCTGCTTGCGATAAAGCCCAGCCGTTTTAAAGTCACAGTGCAAACATTTTATTGAGTGCTCAATAACGTGAAATGTAGGCACAATTTGTTCAAGTGCAATGAGCTAGATCACTTCTGGCAAGAAAGAAGAAAAAAAAAGAAGAGAAAAATCGACAGACGAAATGCGTATTTTCATAAACGCCTTCTGCAGTCCGTAACGCTTCTAGTTAAGAAAGACCTATACAGCTTAACTGCGGTGGTATTCATAAACGCAGACTGCTACAAATGCAACTGCAAGGGTCGTTTGCACGTTCTTCCAAGCAGGCGGGTAAATCGCCTCTACAGCTGCTCCTACAGTGAAAACAATCGTCGATTCTTGAGTGGGAACCAAGTTCTAAATAGCACACAATATATAAGAAAATTAAGACAGGCATAGCACTCACATAGGAGGGCATGGACATTTCCTTTATTTCCCGAAAATTGCCTAACATCCACCGTCCTACATCCTCCGCGAGTAAACAACTTGCTAGCATTACATAGTATATTGTGAAGCAATGGCTATAACTTCTGGCATGTTTTTTTTTATTGCGCGTTCTGTGATTTGTGCTTTGAACAAGGCTTTCAACGCCAAACGCCTTTTCTCGCCGACGCTCAAGTGGGCGCCTTGGGACTCCCACTCTCCACTACGTTCTGAAAATTATTGGATACGTCTAGCGGTTTGTGGGAACTTTAATTACTGACACAAGAAGTTCGTTGCAGCGGCGCCTTCTGCCAAGCTGGCTAATGCGTGTTTCATATGGATTAGCAACTTCATTAGAGAATAGTCTGGTGCATGTTTAGTACCTACAAGCTGCATTAATAATTCTTAAGCTACTGGAAGGTTATTTAGAAGAGAAAAAGAAATGCTGCCACTTGAATACGATGACCTTAAACAATCATGCATTACTTTCGTAACTATGTTAAGCTTCAATGTTTTATTCTTTTATTTTATATACCAGAAACATTATCTTTATTTATTCTATGGTAAAAAAATAATGATTCATTAGTGTGCTTTTAAACAAACTTCATTTGTGGAGGTCTTCGGGCTCATTACTGTCTTCTTGTTAAGGGGAGGACTCAAAATGGAGGTAGATGGAGTCGACCGCCTCCCCCCTGACTTATTACGTGCTCTTGCACCGCATTTAATAATAATAATAATAATAATAATAATAATAATAATAATAATAATAATAATAATAATAATAATAATAATAATAATAATAATAATAATAATAATAAACTAATTTCAGAGTAGCTTGTGTATCCAATTTGCGGTAAGAAAGTATTCAGCATATCATGCGGGTCTATGCATTTATATGTTTACCCCCCGCCCCCCTCTCCCACAGAACGGCATACTTAATAATTCTAATAAAAGAAAGAAAGAAAGAAAGAAAGAAAGAAAGGAAGAAAGAAAGAAAGAAAGAAAGAAAGAAAGAAAGAAAGAAAGAAAGAAAGAAAGAAAGAAAGAAAGAAAGAAAGAAAGAAATTCAGCGCTGGTGGTAAAAAAATAAATAATTAAAAACAGGTCGCTGCCGCCTTCTATTCACCTCTGTGCTGACACATAAATGTCCCCCCCCTCTCCCCCCCGGAACTGCTATAATCGTCATGACATTCACTTGAGTGCCGCCGTTTACATCATTGTATTTTCTAGAAAACATTGCAATCTAAAAGACAAGACACACGCGTCTCCGTTGTCTAGACCCCAGTAAGCTTGTGCGTTTGCGTGTACGTGTCGCTTAATTTTAGTATTGCGCGAACATTCATATCTACCCTGCGCTTTATCTCGTTTTCACACAATCCACGTTAACGTCGCTTCCATTTGCGCTCACGGAACAATTGCTACTTTAGAGTACACTTAAGAGGACGTGTGCGAGAGTGCCCCTTCCTCCTCCGTCCGCCAAAACGCTTTCGGAATGCGCAGCCTCACATGCTGAGGAACACGCCGGCTACACAGGGCCGCAGCGCTCCGGGCGTTAAGTCTGCCTGAAGAGTTGCGCAGCTGTTGCTAGCGGCTTTTGTTTGGAGAAGTGCCGGAAAACACAACGTGCTCTTTTCTCACTTCCTCCCCACGTTGGCTCGGCTTTGCTCGCGGAACGCTGGGCGCTGCAACGCAGGAGGCCCGCGAGCGCGTCGAGGCGGAGACGACGGAGGGGAGGGTCGGCAATCGCGTGGGAGCCGGGGAGGAGGTGATGAGCAGTTTAGGGGACTCGCTTCCGGTAGTAAACGGTTCGTTTCATGACACTGAAACGAGCGCCTAGACTGGCCAAATTGGAGCGCCTAGGAGACTGCCGCCCCATCTCCACCTCCTCCGCCCCCCCCCTCCCCCCTTTCCACCCCTTTCCCGCGTGGCGTTCCTTTGTGCTCTAGCCTCTTCCGCCGCTGGAGCGAGACGAAAAGAGAAACTAAATTCGAGTGGTAAAGACCGGAGCCCACCGTCCCGCTGTAACCTCTCTGGCGCCTTCTTTTTAAAAGGAATTGCTACGCTGACGGACCGGCTGAATTGCTAGCGGAAAAAAGGAGAAACGTGCTGACTTGCCCAAAGAAGGGACCAACAGAATAATGGAGAAGAAAGTAAGCGACGTTACTAGGAAGGCGGGAATGATCATCCTATCACTGACGGTTTTGAAGAGAGCCGGAAAAAACATTTTCACGGTTTCATTTTTATAACAACGGGACGTCTAGACCTGAAAAAAAAAGCGCATTCATGCAGTGCGTAGTAGAACTCATGTAGTACGCAGCACGAGCCGTGTATGTGTGCCTCTTTTTCTTCTGTATCATTGGCATAATCCTGCTCTCCCATTCACTGCTTAGCGAGGCGGTCTTGGCATCTGCAAGAATGAAATGAAGTTTAAGTCTCGTTGCAAGCGGAAACAAGGTTGGTCGATCATGTGGTGGTAAGACCCTACTGAGGAACGTGTAAACACCATAGAAATCAGGAAGGAGTGGGAACATGAGTGGGTATGATTGTGTGAAATGCAGAAAGCACTGCACATGCGCGAAAATGATGAAACCGAAATAACAAAAAAATAATTAACATCAAAGTAATGGGTCTATGTCTTCGTGACGCAGTCGAGACACTAACGCACCATTCCTGCGTTTTTTCTGCGACGTCATTCCAAACAGACCATGTCTTGTAGCGATTTGGTAGTCATTCTCTGTGTGCTATATGTATTAGTCATATACTTATAGCAAGTCTATTAGCGATTCCGTTGACTGGTTGGTAGCCTCATCTTGTACCTCCGCTAGATAAGCTCTTGCTTCTCAAACATTACCCTAAAATGCCGCAGATTCTTTTTTACTGTTTTATGTTCTTACCTTGATTTGCAATGGCAACATATTAAGAGAATTCTAACGCTTCACACCAAGCTGACCTGAACAGACGGAACTATGAAGGGGTAATCTTCAATGCCCACTTCGTCGCCGTGTTTTCCTATTCAGGTGCTTAGAGGTGCCGGGCTTTGGGGCTCATTTGCTACATCTGGTAAGCTGCAACGCTGCTTGTCATCTAATGCAGCGAGGCAAGACGTAGAAAAGAGGGACGAGGGGTCACAACTCACGAGTGACGCAAACGGGGGTGATGTCGGAATGTTTACGTTGTCAAGAGTATGGCTTCTGTAAAGCGTGCTTTTCTGCAGCATGACCAGTTGTGCGAAAAAGCCGCACAAAACACAAGCGCGAATAGGATTGTTTCAACAGCAGCGCACATGCCAGAACACCAACGCGGGCCACGCCAACAAAAGCCGACAGACGTGTGTTTACAGAGTTAGAAGTATTTGGGGTGAAACAAGAAAAATTAGCACTTCATTGCTGTACTCAGTAAATCGGTCCGAGTGGAGTGGCACGGAAGCACACACTGCAAGTTGAGTACTGTTGCCTGCCCGCTTAGTTACTGCGCATTAATAATAAGGACGACTCGCGCAATAGCGTCATACCCCGAACAGATATTTCGCACTTTACTCTGACATGTCGTTCGCGGAAGCGTTTCGCCGGGAAATATAGCATAACGTTTTGGCTACTGTCTATGGGAGTATACTTAATGCCCGGAAATCACTGCGAGGGAGAACTCGTGCCCTACCTTTTACTACCAATGCATCGCAGTTGCAAAGCACCACAAAGACGCTTATGTATTTGATTAGTAATCACCACGGGAGCAACGGGGTTCACACCGTAGTGACATGCGGCGCACCTCAACTGAACCACAACCGTTCACCAACGTTCTCTTGAAAGTGCTCGGCAGGAATCGTGGCCATGACTTGCGGTAGCCCATCCTGCGCAGTATGAACTGTTGATAACAGGCCGTTGTCTGCGACGCAGTTTAGACCCAGTTATTAGACGAAGCTGGTGTAAAGTCTTGTATTTACGACGCAAACAGATCGCGGCTCCCCATAGTTTAGCCATTCTCTCTGTTCTGAGAATTCCTTTGTGTAGAAGATTTCAGTAAGGAAGATGGCACTACCTGTGTCTACTATTCCTGTAATTTGTGTTTTAGCGCTAAAAGCACGAAATTCCTCACACCATTCGAATCATCGTAGCTCCACTGCAATATTTTTTATTTACTTGCAGATCATGCAGATCATGCAGATTATCTGCAGATCATGTTACAGATCCAAGCAGATCAAATACAGAAATTGATAACATAGGGTCAAAGACAGCAAGTAAATACAACAAGAAGAGCAACAACAAAAAACCATGCCGCATCACAATGCGTTGTCAGTTCTTGTGTCGGCGAATTCCACTCTCTAATGCTACGCGGGAAAAAGGAAAATTTGAATGTGTCACTGCGAGCAAAGTAAGCGGTTAGGGAACCGGCTTGATGGTGACGCGTTTGGTTAGAAACGATACATAGGGTGCAGGATAAAGCGCCAATGTTTTATTTATTAGCAAGGAATTAAATTCTCGACGCATATTTTTTCTTGTTTCAAGGAGTTGGATACTGTTATTTTTCATTAGCTCACACGGTGAATCGAACGGTGAAAATTTTGAATAAATAAACCTTCCGGCTTTCCTTTGAATTTTTTTCAAGTTTTTAGTATTGGTTATAGTATATAGATCCCACACCACGCATGCACACTCGAGTTTAGGGCTGATTAATGAATTACAAGCCAGTAGTTTAACCAGAGCGGGGGCTTTGGAAAGTTTATGCCGTAAAAGACATAGTTTGCGAGAGGCGGATGAGCAGATATTTTCAACATGTGAATTCCAGGAGAGATTGTTAGTTAGGGTTACACCTAGGTATTTAAAACTGGAGACTTCATGTAAGGGTGATTGTCCGAAGTGATACCTGCGATTAAAAAGAAATGTTTTGGTTGATACGCGAAAAAAAGCTCGTTTTGTCTTCGTTTAGAACCATACCCCATTCATGGCACCATGCTAGGATGTTAGTTAAAGAGTTATCTAGGCTTTCTAGTGATTAGAACATGTGATGTCACGAATCAGCACGCAATCATCCGCAAACAAGCGAATCTCTACGCCAGGAACAACTGTGTGGACGATGTCGTTAATATGAACAAGAAATAATAAAGGGCGTAGTACACTCCCTTGAGGCACACCAGCAGTAACTGCAAGACCGTCCGACTCCTTTCCATCAATTGAAACATATTGCTTACGGTTAGGTAAATAGTCCGAAATCCAGATAACTAATATTTCAGGAAGGTCAATAGTTTTTAGCTTCAACATTAATTTATGATGATGGACTTTATCAAAAGCTTTGCTAAAATCCAATAATATGAGATCAACCTGGTCATTACTGTCTAGGGTAAGCGCGACCGAATGAACAATTCTTGTTGATTGGGTTACTGTTGAGTACCCTTTACGAAAACCATTCTGAAATTTGGACATAATAGAGTGCCGATTCAAGAATTCATTTATCCGATTAGGAATTACGTGCTCAATTAATTTACAGCATGATGAAATTAGAAAAAGTGGGCGATAGTTAGTTAACAGCAAACGATCACGTTTCTTGGGTACAGGAACGATTAGGGCAATACGGATGCGTGCTTCGAGTTTGTGTGATCTCTCTTGGCGACAACTAATGAGCGGCAACTCGGTGCTCAGTTTAAGACAATTTCTCGGGTCTCGGTGGTATTAGGCCTAAATATCATGCCATTCGCTATCATGGTATCAAGAAAAACCCAGAGAATATCTGTTTTTACAGCAAAGCTGTACATGGCTAGGTTCTGGGGAAAATTTCGTGCGCCTATCGAGCCGTGTAAATCGAAAATTTATCTCCCTACGTAAGCCGATCCTGAAGATAGTGCAATATCGGACTGATCCGCGGTGGAAGTGAAGCAGTCTTTAAGCACTCCGACAACTTGCAAAAATAAGTTTAATATCTTAGGTCCAAATCCAACCCGTATCAGGTATTAAGCTGATGAGAACAGATACTACACTTTTACCCGCGTCGGTCATGTCTGTGTTCGCACTGACCTCTCTTTGTCGGCGTTCCAAGCGCTTGCGTATCACCTTTGCTTTCCTTGCGCTCCTCAGTTATGGCGGTCCCGTAAGCATGCTACCCGCCAGGACCGCGAGGCGGAAAAAAATGCGAACCATCCATGTGGCCCCTATCCCGCAAACTTGGAAAATTTCACCAGAGCAACGGCCAGGTTTAAGAGGGAGTTTGTGGTGCACCAATTTTGTGTGGCTTGTGTTGTGTGTGACCGCTGGTGGATTTCGAGTGACCTTTTACAACCATTGCTGCAAATGCGGGACGTCGACCAACGCACGATCGCCTTGGCTACGGTGAAGCAGTACGCGGCCTTGGAGTGCGGTGAAGTGCGTGTCTGTTCTCCGTGCCGGGATTTGTTAGTAAAAGGCGTCGTGCCGCGTTTTTCACCAACACATGGGCATGTATACCCCCCAATGCTTCAGCCTCTTCCAAGGCTCAACATCGTGGAGGAGCGACTAGTCGCGACTCGCCTTCCATTTACGTGCATACGGTATTTGACGCACGGCAATGAACAGTTCGCCATTAAGGGTCCGACATACACAGCTTCGCTGGTCACCCACCTGCACAGAGTGGAATGGCTCTGAATTTTCTAAGACTATTAGTAACGGACCACTAAACTGTTTCTGGCGTTTGTATTTGCATGAACACTTTGAAATGGCTACGAGACGCTATTTATTTTCATCTTTACGTACTATTTTATTCGAGCCCCTTCGTAATTTAACTTCCTTTACTGGAATAAGGGGTGGTACTTTTGCGTTTAGCCACTCAGAATGCTGTACTGAGGATCTCTTGCCAACAGGGCCAAACGCTGCAAACTCTCTGCGAGTGGCACGGCGACAAAATGATATAAAAGTTTCTTGTTTTAGGTCAAAATATGGAAAAAAAATGATAGGTGGAAATGGTTCATCCCTTCGGCTTCTGCATCATGGTTATCATAAGCGCTCAAGAAAAATTCGTTCATAACTTACGATGTAAACAGAGCTGTTCTTGTTGTCTGTATGAGTTTGTGGGTACATTCTTACACAATAAGGATGATAATTTGATGCCCTGCTTTCTACCGCCACTCATCCACTTAATGGTAACGCCGTACATAAAAGAAAGAAGAAAATGAATAGGGAGGATAGCTTGAATAAATGATCGGTTGGCTATGCTGTACTAAGGGAAGAGTAGAGAATAAGAGGAGAAGGGGAAGGGTAGCATCAAAAATGAAAGAGAGAGAGAGAAATAACCTGTCCGGGCATGCGCTGTGAGGCGCTTTACAATGTTCATAGCCGTTCATACAATTCCAGTGCTTATGAAAAATACAAAAATAAAATAAAAAAGATAAGAAAAAAAAAATGGGTGGGTCCTATGTTGGGACGAGGGTGCCCAGTGTGCCAGGCGTGGTGGAACGTGCTGTTATTTTCGCACAATGGAGCGAGAACACTTGCAGTGAAAGAGCGGCATCGTCTCTTAACACCCGTAGGCTTCAAATTGGGTACCACTGGCGATTCTAATGAGGGGGCATGCGTTTGTGTCTGATACCCCACGCCATAGGTGACATAAAAGCCACGCGTGCTAAGCTGCACGGAAGGAGGATATGTAGTAGGGATTCAGGGAACGAATCCACTGGTTTGTGAAGAGAGCCGAATCACACTGGTGTCACATGCAATCGTGTTAACGTTTTAGCTGCTGCATTCGCGCCACAAAAGAATATAGCAATGCTGTTAGTATTGTCATGAGCAGATTGGCTGGCTGCGCCTGATTGGTCATTTCCAATGACACATAACTGATGCATACTGCGATACAGAAAGTGTCCTAGCTGCACAACTGCGGCGGCTTTGGAGCGGAAATGCCAACGCACTTAAAGCGTGAATCCTGTATGAGAAGCTTATCGGGTATGCATTCAGTACATTGCCGAGAGTGCAGTGCATGGCTCTCTTGGCACGAAGGCAAAGCGAGTAGTGATTCACTGAGGTCATCCAACAGACGGAGAATGAAGACAGCTCATCAAGCTTGAGCGCGTACTGATTACTGACCGTAACCTACTAAAATTCAAACAACTAATATCAAACTGTTTTTGCTGAGAATCACGTTAATATGCCGCCCACACATCTGCACCCGTCTATACAGGGTGTTTCAGCTAACTTTAGCCAGAATTAAAAAAAAATATATATGCCGATGCACTCTAAGACGATACAACCAAATGCATGTTGATAACTTTTTGTGTAGTGTGTCACGCTATGTCTTGTATTTTGCCTAATTAGAAAATTAGTCAAGAGTAATTAACCAACTTTTGAAGCAAGGAGGTTAGGCAAGAAAATTCAAATGAGAAAGTTGTAGAGCGCTTTGCAAAACGTTCGATTAGGCAGTTTCTAACTTCCTATCTATTATGTATTAGTGTTTTTCAGCTTACTGCGGCTGCCCTCGAAATAAAAAAAGAAATAAATACCACGTGACATACCCGTTTGCGCACCATGTTTGCAGCGCTCGCAAACTCTCCGCGTACACACGAACGTAGCATCTAGCAGGGCGTGCTGCTGCCCCTTAAAAGGCGACAGGGCAGGGACGAAGGCGTTGGCTGTGCGATTTACGCCAGCGACGTGCTTCCCTCGCGGCGGTTCATGATAGCGATAAGCAGACGCAGTGGCAGCACACCCGTCTCAATGATATGTTCGTTTGTGCACGGAACGCTTGGGAGCAGTGCAATCACGACGCGCAAGCGGCCATGTCACGTGGTATTTTTTTTTTTGTGTAGTTCGCGGGCATCCGCAGTAAGATGAAAAACACTAATACTTAATAGATAGAAAGACACAAACTGTCTATTCGGACATTTTGCAAACCGCTCTGCAACATTCTAATCGGAATTTTTTTGCTAGCTGCGTTGCTTCAGAAGTTGGTTAATTAGTTCTGACTAATTATCTAATTAAGCAAAATAAAATAGCATGACACACTACACTACACACAAAAGTGAAGAACATGCATTTGGTCGCGTCGTCTTAGAGTGCATCGGCATATTTTTAAACTCTGGCTAAAGTTAGCTGGAACACCCTGCATATGTGTGTGTGACGTTTATGTATGTTTATAATAATTGTTACTTGTTACGCGTTCAGGTATCAAGTTTGCTAGTTTTCGAGCGTTCTGTGTACATACGATTTCTGTGACATCACTTTCACGCAAATTGTCATCTCGCTTCACGCTGACTATGCTCTCTGCTTCTCTTACTGATGTCGCCCCCGTTGTGGAATGCCCCTCAAGGGGCCTTTAATGGTCTAATAAATGATGATGATGATGATGATTTATTAAAAGCTGGCACACCGCAAGCGAGGCTGCAGTTCGTAAATGTAATTGTCAATTATGAGAGGATAGAGATGAGAGTTATGCATGCCAAAGTAGGCGGGTCACTACACAGAAAAAGTGGACATGTCTACAAGAACTGGGGTGCTGTAACGTCTCCCATTATGCGTTCTAAGAACTCTCCCATACTTTTCCACCTACCGCGGTCATGTGCTAATTGTGGCCATGTTGTCCCTGCGAATTTCTTAATCTCATCCGCCCAGCTAACTTTCTGCCGCCCCCTGCTACGCTTCCCTTCTCTTGGAATCCAGTCCGTAACCCTTAATGACCATCGGTTATCTTCCTTCCTCATTACATGCCCTGCCCATGCCCATATTTTTTTCTTGATTTCAATTAGGATGTCATTAACTCGCGTTTGTTTCCTCACCCAATCTGCTCTCCTCTTATCCCCTTAACGTTACACCCACCATTCTTCTTTTCATAGCTCATTGTGTCGTCCTCAATTTAAGTAGAACCCTTTTCGTAAGCCTCCAGGTTTCTGCCCCGTAGGTGAGTACTGGTAAGACACAGCTGTTATACACTTTTCTCTTGAGGGATAATGGCGACCTGCTGTTCATGATCTGAGAATGTCTGCCTAACTCACCCCAGCCCATTCTTACCCTTCTGATTATTTCAATCTCATGATCCGGATCTGCGGTCACTATCTGCCTTAAGTAGATGCATTCCCTTACCACTTCCAGTGCCTCATTACCTACCGTAAACTGGTGTTCTCTTCCGAGACTGCACCTAAAGACTGTAACGTAAAGCTATTCCAATATGTTTCTATTCTATTTCGGCCATTAGCACTTCACGATTGGTCAAATATTTTCGGGCCACACCACTGTATTCGTCTGTCATGCGACGTCATGAAAAGTCGAGATATGATATGATATCTGGTATTAGGTGTGCGCACTGATTATGCATGATTAGGCGTAACAAAACAAACAGTTATTTCCGATTCTACGCCTTTTTCCCCATTAGCCCTCCGTTATTCGTCAAAATGTTTTCGGACTGCCCCCGTTTCGTCTGTATGTCAAGCGACGTCATAAAACTGGTAAAACTCAACACGTCAAAGTGACATCAAAGTGGCGCACTAACGATACATTAATATGCCGAGCAGAACTCAAACTGTTTCAGAAATAACGGAGATAAAGAGCTCCGTTCTGAAGGAATAGAAGATGGCTGCCCGCCAACCGCTCTGGCACTGGCTACTCGGAGATGCCGGCGAGACAGGATTTATTTGAGCATAATATATTTTTTTTTGCGTGGCAGTATTACGTTTTAGAGCCCTTTCGGCACGTATACGATATCACTCTGCCAACTCCTCTTCGCTGAGGACCCGTTGTATATTTCTAACTCCCCGTTGCACGCCGCAGCGATTTTCGACCAGCCCGCAAGTTGCGCAAGAGGAAGTGGACCAATCGCTGACGCCGGCACCGCCCTCCTCATCCAGTTATCTATGTGTTCTGCGCTACCTCAAACTTACCGAAACCCTCTCGCTTCTGCGTGCTCTTGGCCTGTTGTCAGTCAATTATATAAGAAAAACCTGTCAAGGTAGGCGATGCTATTCGCTTTGAATGCAAGCAAAAGCGACCTCCTGTAATCGAAGAGAGCATTTGGTTTGACTTTTCAAACAACGCTGCAACTCACCGCCCGATGCTTGCGTCGGCGGCTACGTAAATTTGACGTCAGAACATTGGAATAAAATCAGAATTAAAAATTAAATTTTGGGGTCTTACGTGCGAAAACAACGATATGATTGTGAGGCACGTCGTAGGGGGGGGGGGGGGGGGGGGGACCCCGGATTAATTTCGACCACCTGGGGTTCTTTACCGTGCACCCAATGCACAGTATATCCGGGGGTTGTTGCACATCGCCCCCATAGAAATGCGGCCGCCGCGGCCAGGAAAATGAATATACGGCCCCTCTAGTACAACGGGATACTTGGAACACATACATTAAGAATAATAATACAGCGCGCAATAACATAGGGCACAGAGAGGCGGACACGAGACGGGCGCGAATTTGCAGCTGAACTTCGGCAGGGAGAAGCTCCACCCTAGAAATGTTCTGCACAGGCAGGTGCGACAACCATACTAGGTCACGTCAAAGATAATGTCGTAAGGGAGGTCGCGGAAGCAGTTTACAGTTTTAAAAATAAGAAATTATGAAGAACTAATCCCACTTGCTATGCAATAATGTGTTTAGCATGCTTGAGAGGTGGTTATTTGTGGATGAATGCTACACTATGTGTTATGGGTGGCACTGACTTTACCACTGCGCCTTAGCCGTACGCGCGAGCCGACGGGTACTTCGAGCGGCACTTTCTCAATGACCAGTTCGGAATCCCGTGCAGCGTCTGTGATCGCCTCTTGTCACGGTGTCTGCGACCACAGGCGCAGCGTTTCAAACGATAAGTTCTGCGTCTCAGACTAGAGGGGCAGCGCCTCTACGGCAGCGTCTCAAAATGCTAGCCGTCAGGAGGAGCGAATGCAACACCGCTACCTTACCACCATACCGCCGTGTTGTAGCGCATGGTACCAGTAGTACCGGCAGTACCAGCGGCTAGTAACGCCGGTACCACCACAGAGTGGCACCTTACCACCGTGCGGTTCTTACCGCTGTCTTAGAGAGCACTATGTTAGGGCTCAGCCCACGAAAATCATTAGACAGTCATAAGAAAACGCGGTTCCCCCCCCCCCCCCCCACCAAAAAAAAAATGTTAAATGCATTGAAAGTATGTGTGAGTGTTCTCTCGAGGTACTTGACCAAAAGGGTGATGGGGCTTCTTCTTAACGTCACTTGATTTTAGCACTGTATAACTTGACAAGTGTTCGCCAAGTTGTCGTGATTGCGTTGTCGCTCATGCATAGAACGTTTTCGGGGATAGTACTTCTTCTCATTTCAGTTATACGTGTGCACCAGTCCCACGTCCACCTCTTCTGTGTTCTTTTTTCTTGCGCGCCGTTTTGTTGTTCTCAGTGGGCATGTCTTTAAAATACCAAAAAGGACAACGACGCCGACAGGCAAATTTTGAGGACGCTGCCAGGCGTAGAATTCATGCTTCATATTGAGAACAACTGGAACGTTTCATAAGCGCTGCGCACAAGCACAAGCGAATTTCAGTGTGAAAGCTTATTCAGTAATCAAAATAAGACTACCATGCAGCCCAAACTATGTAAACAGATCCCTGTGAATAAAACGCGCCCGCCATTGGTACGCCAACACACTAAAGTATACCGCCTACGACAATAGCTCTTTTATGACACTGTAGAGAGAGTGCTTGAATTTTGTCCGAACAGCATCAAGTAAATATCGCAATTATTCTCGATAACGGAAAGGAAAAGTAGCACGAAGATGGAATGAAACGAAGCATTTCAGCCAGGCGTAGTAACAAGACGCTGGCGTTACAAATGTCGTGAGCTCCTGAGGCGACGTTTCCTTCACAGCCCTTGAAACCAATTCGCCAACAAAGTACGCCCAGGGCAACGCCAGATGCCTTTCTGAAACAGGGACTGAGCTACGAGTACACTTGCTTAGAGGAAAGTTCTTTTTCTTTTTCTTTCTTTCTTTTGCAGTATTCACCCTTGCTGCCCGTATCTCCTTCAAAAATAATATCCTGAGAAACTGCGAGAGAAATGCCGATATATCGAGTTGCTGCATTTTCCACCGTTTTATTTTTGCAGAGAAGCTGGACAAAACAGGAGACGGAAAAGGGGACGGCCCTAACCATTTCTAAAATCCGCCGAAGTAATGCAACCACCCGTGGAACGCCCTCACGTAGTACTTTAAGTTTATGTTGTTACGAGTGGTTTCCACGAAGTTTCCACGAAGGTCTTGGTTATAGCAGACAGACGAATGGCCTTTCAATTAGGCTTTTCTTTTATTTCATTTTTATTGTTCGTTTTCAGGCACGACCCCTACGACTGTCCGCGCTCTGCTCCTTCTAAGCTCGCCGCATTGTCCAATGACTCAATGGGATTTTTTTGTTAACGCTCGAATATATGTTTCATTGAGCTTCAATCCGGGTAGATTCTTCTCAAAAGAAAACGAAACACGAAAGGCGATGTTAGATGTTGATTCTTCTTTGTCACCTTTGTTCTTAAGCTCGTGATACTTCTGGCTCTTCTCATTTCCTTCGCCGACATTTACATCTGCAGGCTCACTATGGATCTGCCTGTGGCGTTTGTTGACCAGGGTTGCTGAGGTAATCCAATAGGCGGCTTTGTTGCCAAGCAATATCGTTGACCACGTTTCTTTATAGGTTGCCATGACAGGCGACGTTTTTTGTAAATAGCCTGCCAGGTCACGAGGCTGGCTACACTTTCTTCGTGAGTGATTCTCCTGTGACAATCACTGAGAGGAACAAGACGATGCCATCGCTGATGGAGCGTCATTTGCCTCTTATGCTGCAGCTTTTCTTTCTGTATAATACGCTTTCTGATTCGGCATCACACAGAAGAAAAATTAGGGCACGATTTCCTTAGGATATGCAACACTAATTCAAACCTGTGGTGCATTCAGTGGTCCATAAGTAGTAGCAAACATGATAAAGAACTTATTAATCACGGAAACTCTGCCAAAATGTCGAATTTAGCATCATTGGTGGGGCCGCCGTCATCAGTGCTTTCTTTCTATCAGTGACAGTTGAACAACACGCATAAGAGTCATAACAAAATGATGAATGTTCGTCTACTTCTTGTGGTTTTACGTACGTATACATCAGGGGAGTGTGTGTTATTGCGCACACGACGGTAGCCGAATTCCTTTTTGAATCCCTGCGGAAAGTACTTATAGCTGTACCGGCCCAGAAAAGCGGTCGCAGGTGCGGCATTGTTCAGATTTTAAAATTAAACTAAATTAGAGTAAGTTAAATTAAATTAAATTAAATTAAATTCACTTGTTTTTCGTGGCAAAACCAGGATGATGGTTATGAGGAATGCCCTAGGGGGGGGGGGGGGGGGGGCTCCGGAATAATTTTGACCACCTGAAGTTCTGTAACGTGCACCCAATACACGGCACACGGGCGTTTTTCCATTTGCCCCCAACGAAATGCGGCCGCTGCGGCCGAAATTCGATCCCGTGGCCTCGTTTTTAGCAGCGCAACGCCAAACCCGCTAAGCAACCACGCTTGGTGAGAAGTTTTTCGAAGGAGAACGACCTGCAAAT
Organism: Dermacentor albipictus; assembly: GCF_038994185.2. Taxonomy (NCBI): domain Eukaryota; kingdom Metazoa; phylum Arthropoda; class Arachnida; order Ixodida; family Ixodidae; genus Dermacentor; species Dermacentor albipictus. The sequence continues at coordinate 212,607,209 of NC_091821.1, read as the reverse complement.
CTGTCCGACATGAGAGACACGTGTCATTGACGTAGGCGAGAAGGTTGGGAAAGTCGTCCGGCCTAAGCCATCAGGAACAAACGCACGACAAAGGCGCCAGCCGGCGACACACTGAAAGCTTTGAAGAGAGACCCGCGAAGAAAAGTTGTGAGGTTGATTGACTAGCTACTGGAAAGACAACAAAACTTTCGTTGGGTCAAGTCCCGTGAACTTTTTCTGAATCAACAGTCAACTACCTAACCTGAGTAGTGGTAATCGATGATTTGACTGCGTCTTCCTGTTCTCTTCTTCACATTTCTTTAGCTCCCTACACTGCATGCAGATTTCCACAGGTAAACAGCACAACATGCGTAAAGAAGAAAGCGGGTGCCATGATTGAAAATGTACAGTGCATATTTGTAGAGCACTTCCTCTACAATTTACCTGAAAGGGACCGACAACCATCCGGAATGTGTCTTGACATTATCGTGCCCATGGAAAGATCGTGACTCACAATGATAGGAACAAGCGTAATTTTATCCTTTAAATAAGGAACTACATCTTTAAATGGGCGCTGAAACTCACGCTGATGACGATAATGATTTGTTGGCGTCCCCTTTGAAATCGGGCTGGGACAAATAGTCACCTAGCCTGCTTGATTTAATTAGGTATGATGTACGTGTTTTTCATCCTAGCATTTTTGAATACATCTCCTTAATTTTCTTTTTTCTTAAAACTTCTCTATCTACCTTGTACCACTACCTACAGGTAGTGGTACAAGGTAGGTACATGGTCGCATCATATCAATCTCTTTTCTGCTTTTCTTTTCACAAATACTCTAAACGTCTCTTGCTTATCTCGACTGCTGACCGGTTGATGCTTTCGTCCACCTTAAATCCAACCGCTTTTGGAAGGTGTACGTTGCGTACTGGTCTCGCATATTCCATGAGGATGTGCTCAGTGGTCTCCGGATTTCTTCTGCAAATTACACATGCCTCGTCTTGGGCAACCAGCTCTGGCAACCAACTCCTTGGGCAACTAGCTCGAACCTCAAATAGCAGTGTTATCGTAAAATGAAGGGGGGCGACACTCTTGGGCGAAGCGTGTCATTGAGCCATTGAACACAGTGTTCAATTCTAAATAGATGCACAGCCCTTAGTTCGTTGAAATGCTATATCTCCGAAGTCACAAAAATGTATATTTCCTAATATTGCTAATGATCTCTATGTATCGTCTGCAAATAGCTTTACAGAAAAGTGGCGTTGCTTGCACGCAAGGAAGCGGTTCCACCAATTAATGGAACGTCCCCGTGCAGCAAGCTTCCCGTAAGTAGAAAAGCAGCCACTGTACTGCATCGACTGTACGGAAACGGCATGTAGGTGTCTGCACGCCAGCCGACAGCGAGTTTTCGGAATGACAATAGTATCAGTGCAAAGTGCATCGCGGCCAGCATCAGGCGACTCGGTCAACTAAGCGCCGCTTAGCTTCCTTCTCTTGATAAGTTTACATAAAAAAAAGGAAGATACGCTGATGTCCGCGGTGTTATGGGTGGCGAGTTGTGTCGCAGTGCGCGGTCAGGCGCGCATGTCTCGCATCGGCAGCTCATGGTCGTGCTAAAAGGGTTGAGGGGTCGTTACTCGTCACAAAATATTCGCTGCACATCTCGCTTAATTCCAACTGCAATTACATTTTTTAAATAAAAAGACAAGTTATAAGTTACAGCCGATGTTTGTCTCGTTGTGGCCACACCTCTGCGCTCACGCCACACAGTTTCGAGATGGTCCGCGCACAATGAGGTAGCCACGGTTGCGTCTGAAATGCCCTCCCAGTGATAGAAACAGATCGGAAAGGTTATGTTCTTGCTATATGCATGCAACGGAAGTGATTGTAAATCCGGAAACACCGGAAAGCGCTGGCCCGAAAACTTGAAAGGTATGTACGCGTACATACACGCAAAGCGCGCAAAACAATCCACTTGAACAAACAGTCATCTGTTACAGGTCATGCTCTGCCGGCGTAGAGAGTGGTACTGGTGTACTACCCATTTTGAGCGTTATCCTAATGAAGCGCCTAGCTTGACCGTCAGTTCTGGCAAAACGACTTCGGGCAGAAGCGTAATGCGTGTGATCGTCTGTGGTTTCCACACGACCTGATTAAAATCGATCACCCCTAGAAAAGAAAAAAAAAAGGAAGCAGTAGATCCAACGAGTTAGAATCTACAAACAGCGAAGCTTTGTGTGAGTGCATAAAGAATTGGAACAGGGGTATTCTTTCCCCCGCACGGCCGCCGCCGCCGCTGCCCCGGATGCGCGGAGGCGAGCGTCATCTGGTGGTGGTGCAAAGAAGACAGCAGCGGTGACGTAGCGCGCGTCCTCCACTGTGATTGGTTGGCCGATTCGGCAAGAGAACAGCCAAGTAGCACCCAAGGCCACGAAAACCCGGCGTGGTTCGCGAAGAAAAGCTTTGCTTGTAAAATATGTTCAACCAGGGGCCCTATAACGTAAAACTATTCCAATATGTTTCTATTCCAATTTCCTGACGTCAAATTTGCGTAACCACCGACGCAAGCACCGGGCGGTCACCCATAGGGTTGTCTGAACAGACCAATCAAACGCTCTCCTCGTTCATAGAAGGTCCCTTTTGTTTGCTTGAAAAACGAATAACATTGCCTACACTGAGCGGCTTGTTGTATCTAATTGGCTGACAAGAGGCGAGGAGAACGCTCAAGTGGAGAGGGATTCACTAGGGCAGAGCCAGTGCACTGAAAACCGATAACCGGATGAAGAGGGTGCTGCCGGCGTCTGCGATTTGTCGGCTTTCCCTTACTTAGCTTGTGGTGGCTGGTCGAAAATCGCGGCGGCATGTAACGGAAGCTTAAGAATGACGCTAAAATTGACCCTCAGCAAAGAAGAGTTGGCAGAATGAGGTAGTAAACGTGTCGAAAGTGCTTAAAAACGTTACACGGCCACGCAAGAAGTTTTGTTATACGCAAATACACCCATGCTCTCCGGCAGGTGCGAGTAGCCAGCGTCTCAGCGATCGGCGGCAGCTATCTTGTATTCCTTTCGGAACGGGGCAGCCTGCGGCTATTCCGAAAAAAAATTCAGTTTTGTTCGGCATATTAATGCATCTTTATCGCGTACACGTCACTTTGACGCGGTGAGTTCGTGCGGTTTTGTGACGTCGCGTGACAGGCAGGGGAAGTGGGTGCAGCCCGAAAACTTTTTACCAATAGCCGAGGGCTAATGGCGAAAAGAAATCGAATCAGAAATAACTGTTTTTCTTTTTCTGTCAAATCTTGCATAATCAGTGTGCACACATCATATCAGATGGGGAGGTATTGCGGTTTTTGTAACGTCGCTTGACAGACCGGTGAAATGGGGGGTGGTCGAAAAAAGTTTTTGACCAATCGCGGAGGGCTGATAGCAGAATTGGAATAGAAAAGTTTGGAATAGTTTTACGTTATAGCGCCCCAGCTGTCGCATTCCCTCGAAAGCAGGGCAAGAAAGCTTCAGGTGCTGGCGTTTTCTTTGGCACGCAGAAGCGACACCCCATGACACACTTCTGGCCTGCTATTTCCTTTATTGTTTATTGATGACGTACTGCTATTCCCGCCAGAGATTGTTTCAGAAAGGGCACTAAATGAACAATGCAGTGTAACACTGCCAGAATGGGGGTAAAACTGAAGCAAGGAAGATCTTAACGACACATAAGTTTACATTTATATTAGGCTAACGTAGAATAAGTGATGGTAGCATCCAAGTTAGAAATTTAAGTGGACATTGAATGAAAAGTATAGCGTAATACAGCCAGAACAGAGGCAACATAAACCAACAACAACCGTAGAAGACAAATGCAACTATACATTAGAATAGGGAACTGCAGTCAATATCAACAACAGGTAGGCCAATTTCTGATCGTGTGCATACGCAATAATTATGGTTCATGACTCTGAAACAAATAAGGAATATTCAAGTAACAAAAAAAACGAACTTTTATAGTGACAAGCTTTGGTTATGGCAGAAGTTCAGCTGTTGCATTAGCTTACTGCCAGCGGGGCAAAAAAACAAAGAAATAAAATTTCAGGACAATACGCGCGACAACGGAATTCCTTTATGTCGTGCGTATATTTCTATGGGGCGATTCTTCAGTCAGCGATATTACCGCACTTGAAATTGCTGATTAATTGGTTCTGAATAAATTACGGAACAATTTGAGTCGTGCGAATGTGTTGCGGTTTCGGAACCTCAGTAATCTAGCTGCTCTTATTAATTTTGTCCACCAATTTTTGCTGTTACTCGTTCAAGACGCATCCGAATGCTTTTCTCTGCGCGAGTTGTTCAGTTCGTTAGTTGGAGGAAACCAAGCGGCTCTTGCGTATGCGTATTCATGCGCTGATGCGACCAGATGCCTAAAGGCTAGTACTATAGTTTAGTTCCTGGTGGAGCTTGACGAAGTCGTTTTTTGAGGAAGAGCAGTCGCTTTCAGGCGCATGAAGTGATGTAGTTAACGTGCGAATCCCTTCCTAGGTGGCATGTAATCATTAACACAAGGTGTTTAGTTCAAGAAAAGTGCCATGTATGAACTACTTCCGTGTAGGCGCCTTCTCGTCCAGCTCAATGTATACGCAATCGAGCCTAGCCAAGCCGAAGGAATCGGCGGCTCTGGTAGCATAAACATTAATAAATATCGTCTATATCGTATTGTGCTTCGATCGTTTCCATTATTACATCATCGGCAGCGCGGAAAGTGTAACCAAGCTCCTTGCAAACCACATTTTCCCATAAATTATATCAGTGTAAAAGGGTCGCACCATGGCGTATGGAAGCTGCATTGAAATTTTCGGAAGCAAATGAAGAAAATCATTACAGTGTCCCTTTACGATCGCATGTTTCAGTGTACTAAGCGCGATATATTACATAAACGAGAACACGATGGATGGCGCTGAGACTGTAAGAATCTCTAACCATATCAGCACTTTACTCAGTTGGAAATGTACATAGTAGCATGGAAACGCGGTATTATACCTTTACTGCTTGCTAGCTCGGATGCTCAGAATTACCAATGCAAATACAAATAGCGGATATCAAGTTTGCTTACTAAATTATGGAGTTCCACGTTCCAAAACCATGATCTGATAAATTTTGACCACCTTGGGTTTTTAACGTGCCCCTAAATCTGAGTGCACGGGTATTTTTGCATTTCGACCCCATCGAAATGCGACTGCAGTTGCCGGGATTTCATCACGCGACTTCGTGCCTGTAACAGCGCTACACCAAAGCCACTAAGCAACCACGGCGTTTGCTTATATAGCTGCTGCGATAGTTTACACCTTACAAAATGTTTGAACTTCGCCACTGGCTCGTGGCGCATGCGTCTGCATAAAATTATTAAAGGCTTCCCTACAACGTGCATACTTGAAGCTTGCGAGAAGGCTAGTCAGGCCCTATCGTGAGTGAAAGAAATGAAGACAGTGACGACGTATACGAGTTATGTAGCAACGAGAAAGTTGACGATCATGGCTATTAGTACTGTATGCATGACCAAAAACTGGTTTTGAACAAGTCAATTGGTACGCATAGAGAAATGTCATGTATTGTCATGACATGTCATGAAATGTCATGTATGTGACTTGGGTCAGTGACCTGTTCCCCCGTTATAGTCACCTCAAAACCCACCGCGTTTGCTCAGACGCTATGGTGTTCCTCCGCTGAGCACAACATGGATAGGATTCCCGGCCGCACCTGCAACAATCTGAATGCGGAGACACTCGTGTGTCGTGGTTTTGGTGCACGTTAAAACAACCCTAGTTGGTTGAAAATAATACGGAGATAACCACTACGGCGTTTCTGTTAGACCGCACGATGCGTTTAGGACATTAAACCGTATGATTTAATTTTACCAATGCCTATAAGCATGGGCGCTAGGAAAAACGAAGGCCGTACTGCGGCCACCTAACAGGCACTCGATACTGTGACCTCGCGTTCAACATCAACGCCCCAGTCTCTAAGCCACCGACGTAGGTAGGCTTTCACCCTTAGATTGTCTTCCGCTGTTCTCAGGCACGAAAATACCGCATTCTCACGTGTTTGGCTGCACACAAGCAGGAAGAGTAGAGGGAAATCGAGAAAAACATGTTCGCGCATTGCTGAAACAACGGAGGCCAATTTCTTAAAGTTATATAGGGAGACGAATGATGCGAGTGAGGCATTTGTTAGGAACGCTTCCGGATATGTTTGCCGGTCAACTCAACAGAATTTATGCATTTCTCAAATTTTGTTACGAAAAGGTCAGGCGAACGGATTTCCGCTGGCATGACTAGACGTCGCACGATGTAACAAAATGGCACTTCGCACGGCTGTGATACTGAACCTTCGAAACCGGGGCGTGAAAGAAAGAAGCATTATGAAAACTAGAAAGTGAACGTACGAGTGTAACGCATTCGAAGCAGAAAGAGAAATAAACTACCGGGCCAGCGCACGTCATCACAAAACTTGCTTCTGTCGAGACTAGAAAAGGAAACGACAGGAAGGCAATAATGGAACACGCAGAGACGTCGAGCAGGGACAAAAATAAGAAACCGGCGAGATGTGAATGTAGCGTGAAACTGAAAGAGCGAGTAAAGTTTAGAAAGAGGGGGAGAGAGAGAGCAATGAGGGAAGCGAGTAGAAGGGGTGCGGAAGGGACGCATGAAAAGAGGAATATCTCAAAGCCGTCAGAGATGGTCGGCTCCGCAGTGCCCAAATTAAGTTATCCGATCGAATTAAAAATAAAAGACGAGTGGAGCCAAGAAAAAAAAAAATTCGAAGGCCGCCGCGACGCAGGTCCGGCTCCTACAGCCGAGGGCGAGGCCGCTCTTTTCGATGCGTTCCTTGGCGATGGCCTCGGCCGCCGGGGCGGCTGTTTCGTTCTCGTGTCTGTTTCTATTTGGAGTCGCGGTGGAACTTCGAATTCGTTCTGTGTGCCAGTCTTGTCGCGCTCTCGGACGGCGACATGTTGCCTGACTTTTTTTCTTCACTTCTTTGGCGGTAGCAGAGCGTCTCTTCTGACTGTAGCACGCTCGGCGCTTTGTGTACTTTGAGGGGAGGAAGCACATTGTACATACGGCGGCGCACTGGAAAGGAGGCATAGGGGGGAGGGGTGGTGAAGACGGCCTTCGCGACGGGGCCCAGGGCGTCGAAACAGTTCCCCTTCCTGCCTTTCCTCCGCGTCCGCCGTTTCGTGTTTGACGTGGCTCGACGTCCACGACTTTCTTTACCCGTTATTGAATTGGTCAAAAACTGGCGCTGCAGTGCCGGTGCCGGCGGAGGCCCGGCAGCAACACGCTCGGCCGACTCCGATGAAAAGACTTTCTCATTAATTCCTGCCGGTTCCCAGTGAAAACAAAGTTGCGGCCTTTATGACTTCATGGGAAGGAACATGCGCCGCGCCGCCGCGCTGATGTTTCCGCCGTCGTGACGCTACACGCCGGGTCGGGCTGGGGCCTCGAAATGAGAGGAAATCCCCTTTCCCCGACGATCTGCTGTTGTCTTTTGTTTGTCAGTCATTTTGCTCGAATACTTCTATATCTAAGAATCTGGGTCCCCATTGTTTAGGTGGGATACCAATTTTACAGCGAAGCTCTTAGCCTCTAGTTGGCCTGGATTGTTCGAGGCGTCGTCTTCACAAAAAAAAAAGAGAAATCTTTCAACGGTTGAAGCGAACAGTGCATATATTCTTTGGTATCGCACATACATCATACAGCACAGCAATCGCTTCAATAAAGAGCAAGAACAAAACAAACATCCAAACCACATCATTGATGATAAGGCGCTCGTGCTAACAATTAGAAGCACGTAGCGCTCCCCGCATACGTTTCCTGGTAATGTTGCCGCGGCGACGGCAGCTTGCGACGTGAGGTGTGACGTCACTAGCCTTTCATATATATAAACTAACCAGCCTACTAACTGATTTCCTTGTTGCAGCACTGCTATGGGTAGGCAACGCATAGTTATGACTCCAGACGAGCAGCGTGAATACGAGGAGCAGCAAACGGAAAGAAAAGAAATACCAATACGACCAGCGGCGGCCTGCTGCGGCTGGTCGTATTGCCGTGGAAATCCCGCACAGGGGACGCCCGCACGGCCGCATTCTCCTGAGGCTGAACAATGCGCTGGAGGAGAAAGTCATCAATAAAACATTGCAAACCCACTTCAGCAATTGTAGTGGTTGTTCTCAACAGCTTCACTGGTGATCCACTCTCGCAGGGCAGGGATGGCGAGTCCTTTTTTGTTTGTGTGAGCTTCGTCAGGATAATTTTTTTTTGAGCGCTTAGCGGACGATGTTCAAGTTTCGGCGGAGAAAACGAAAGCTTTGAAACTACGCTGCTGTTTAAAAACAGCCTTTAGGTAATGACGTTCTAGTTAGGTGACTTTCTGTTGATCCGTTCGCACCAATTACATGGGACGCAATCACCAGCTATTTTCAACGCAACTATTTCCAGCCGCGCTACGCCTAAGATATAGTCACACTCGAAATTCGTGTGACCTTCACAACTTTCTAAAGCGCAATTAATCCATAAAATGATCATGGACACATATGCGGCGTGCAGGAGACACGCCGACGCCGCGCCAAAACTGTGCCACGGCCCTGTATTCCACCTTGTCGCCGCTTCAGTTAATGAAACTGGGAAATGGTATAGCAACACGCACCACCAACGGCAACAGTTTTCTTTCCGCGAAGGTTGCACGTGCACTTTCCGTTGCTGAACCTCAATATATCTGCTTGCTTATTGTGCAAGACACGGCCCAGTACACTTTACCACTGTTTTAGCAGCTTGTTCAAGAACTCGATCTAGGGAAAAGATGCAGCAGCAATCATTACTGGCCTCTGACACAACGTGGAACGTGACACAACGTGGAAGCCTATATTTAGCTGCCTGTCATGCGCACCCTCTTCTTCCTTTCTATGCCTTCATTTCTCCTCTAAATCTTCTTTCTCACTTCACAAGGTGTAACAGACTGTGCTTAACGTAAAAAAAAGAAAAATAAAGGAAGAAAGAAAAAATCAAGGCCACCCCGCCCTGTGAAGATGGATGACCAGCAGAGCGGTAAACATCGTGGTAAGAAAACTTGTGGTAAAGGCTATTGCATCACCCACTGTCACTTAGTAACGATGGTCACAATGGCTTTGTGGTCGCTATTATACAATCTGGTCGGCATACTCGTAACTGTAAACACATTCTGCAATAATGTCAAACCGAAGCACCCATGGCGCTGGGTGATCGGTTGGACCGGATCGGTGCGGCATCGCAAGCGATATGTCTGCAACACGAAACGCGCAAACCACTCCCTTTTCGGTCCCGACAGATCCACATTGAAATCACCGAAAACGAACACAGGGGAAGTGTCATCGCAACTAACCCACGCAAATCAATTATTAAGTAGACATGAACCTTGGGGGGATATGAGCCATTGCATTTTTTTGCTTGCTTACGGGGCATCAGACATTGATGATGATAGCTTTCTAAATGCTGTTGTGTATGTTGTATGCGTGATTAGAAAGAATGCAAGCACTGTTCTCTTCACTTTGCTGAGCGCTTGCAGCCTCTGCCTTACGGGGATATGAGCCATTGCATTTTTTTGCTTGCTTACGGGGCATCAGACATTGATGATGATAGCTTTCTAAATGCTGTTGTGTATGTTGTATGCGTGATTAGAAAGAATGCAAGCACTGTTCTCTTCACTTTGCTGAGCGCTTGCAGCCTCTGCCTTACGGGGCTATGAGCCATTGTATTTTTTGCTTGCTTACGGGGGTACGAGGGCTTACGATTCTATCAGTCATTGATGATGATAGTTTTTGTGTGCGGCCACGAAAATTCTATGGTACTCTAGCCATGCATATACAGCTCCGCTGTAAAACATGATGAAAGTTAAACGTCTGCATATCTTGTGTATGAAATGAACAACTTGTTTTCTGAGCGCCCATCATTTGAAGTGCCCAGAATATACGCTCAGCATTTAAGTGCTACAGCAGCCGTAGGTTCAAGGTACACGCTTTAAACACTTCTTGCAATAATTGTTCATTTTTGCTACCATTGTACACGAATGAAACATATAGAAAACATTTTCGACAGATAGAGACGCAATGGAGCCCTGCTGCAAGAGCTTTATTTATTTATTTTTATTTTGGACGTTCTAGCCATTATTCACGACCACACCTCAGCTGCTTTCACATGCGTGCACATACACAAAGGCATTTATTGACACACATACACACACACACACACACACACACACGCACACAAACACACACACAACACACACACACATATATATATATTCACACGTACACGCACACGCACACACACACACACACACACACACACACGCACACACACACACGCACACACACACACGTACACACACGCACACGCACACACACAATAACGTCAATACCAACAAGGAGCAAATAAGGAGCAGCACATGGGAACTACAACGCGGAACACAGATGCAATTTCAATCTACCTCTTGAAATTCACATGCACAATAAACTTCCGCGACACTGTTGCACCTTAGGCATTAAAGCTTTCTGCAAAACAATTTTACTCCTTGATTCCCTTGCACCACGAGAAGCCAGAAAAGTCATTCGCAAAACGTACGGTCCAAACAAGCTAATGAAAACGAAAAATTTTAAGAGTAAGTTTAGCGACGATTGCCGGGACAGGGCTGCTTGGAGCGAAGAGCAGGCGCCGAGCAGCGGCCGCGTTACCGAGAGGATGTTTCACGGGCGAAACACGGCGCGAAGAGGCGAAAAACGGTTTCCACCGGCCAAGGCGGCCGCGGGCGACAGCGGGGCCCCGCGATAGCGGCCACTGATGCTGAGGGAGCGACGAGGAAATGTCGCGCGCCGACTTGGTGGCCGAGCGGCGCAAGATGGATGACCAGCGCTGATTGCTTGGTGGCGCCCCCGTGTCAGCGACACGGCAGCGCACTGGGATGCTGCTGTCCGGTGATGCATCAGCGGTGGCGACCGCCGATGCCTGCTGGCCAGCGCAGACATGCCGCGGCGAGGTGTTACGCTTGCTTTGTCGCCGTGCCCATAATAAGCACACACCGAGGCACGCCCAGCCGCGGCTGCCGATGTGTACGTCTTTTTTCCTGCACTCTCTTCCGTGCCGGTCCACGTGAGAACTGTACTCCCTCTCCGTTTACCCAAAGACGTAACACGAACCGAGCGTCCTTCTGGCAACCCTTCCGGAGAAGACTAAAGGGGAGCATACGTAGCGGCTGGAAATGTTTCGGTTACTTGTTTGGCGGCACAAACGTCGTAATTGGCCGTGTTCGCCGCAGCGTTGTGATCAGTCCCCAGATCTAGGCCGTCACCCGAGGAATCAATATACAAAGTAGACTTGCACGAGTATCGCTTTTAATTCCATGACTTTGCTTTAGTGTGTCTTTAGTCAAAGTTGTTGCATCGCAACGTGGGAAGCTAGTGTGCAGTTTCAACAGTAACAAACGGTCCAAGATACGCAGCCGGTATTTAAGATACGCTCGGAGATCTACAGAAGGCTTGCATCGCGATGTAATGTAACCAAGCAAAGGACATTCCAGCGCCCGTCATGCCCATAGCAATTTGTACCGTCATTGAAACCAAGGCCGCATTCTGTAACTATTTTCTTCATTTTCCACTCTTTTCGCCCATCGTGATTGGTTCGGTGGTGGTGGTGGTGGTGATAAACTTTATTGAAAGGGGGAAGGGTAAAGAGGGACGTGGCTGAGGGTAGGGCTGAAGAAAAGGCCCTGGGCCTGCTTGGCCTTTTCCGCCCAGTCCACCAGTTCAAGTTGTTGGTCGACGTCCCCGGAACTGAGCCAGGCTGTCCAGTCAGTCTCGCTGCTGACGGGGGGGATGAGAGAACGGGAGCGAGGTACATTCCCACTTTATGATTGGTTCGCACGAAACCGTGCTTCCGCCATTCCTGGGGTAGGCCATTCGGTGAGAAGGAAATGACAGAAATGAAGCAATGAGCAGGATCGGAGGAAAAGAATCCGTGCAAAATGCAGGCGCTCGTCTGCCTACGTGGGCATGCAGACCGGGCAGCCTTCTCGGCGAAGTCGTAGCCGACGAAGCCATAATGTACCGGGAGCCACAGAAAGATGATGTCCTGCTCCTATCCCAGGGCATGAGAAAGTATTTCTCTTATTTCTGATAACAACTGCTCGCCTGTTCTGGGAGTTAAGGCAGAGTGAAGGCTCTGAAGGCTCGCTTTAAAGTCACAAAACATGACCAATCTCAGTTCTCGTTCAGCGGTAACTTAATTTGCAGCGCCACGAAGGTCTGAACGTTCTATTGTCGTGGGTGTTGTTATGTGTTATCGGCGATGGTTTTTATGCTTGATAACGTCCTCACGTTCGCAATAATAAGTGAATTGTTTGAAGCGATTAGATTATCAGGCTTTTTCCCAGTAGATATCGCTTCGCTCTAAATGAACGATTGACGTTGTTACTGCAAAGCTACACCGGGAACATGACGGACGTCGTCATGGGGTGCCTCGTAACGATTTGGACAACCTAGAGTTTTTTCGCACTTACCGACGTCTGAATTTGGGCCCTGCGCTTGGGAATTTCGTTTTCATTTACCAATCAGCTGCGTGACGAAGGTGCAGCTCTTGACAGGATTAGCCTGCTGCTCGCGCGCCACGCTGTCTTCCTCGGTGGACTTGTGAATGCGACTCATCGGCAGAGCTTTTTCTCGCGTGATGAATGCGAGGGGCAGAACGTTTTCGCGTTTTCTTTTTGACGTGTAAGTTCCTTCGCTGTATTCACTGCAACGCCCCGTTCGGTGCATTTTGTACTTGAGCTCCAAGAACTATGCCTAAAGGAGCCCTGAAGCGCTGGCGAAAGACTACAAAACCTTAAAGGGGGCATCAACGACGACGTAAAGAAAGACCAGTGCAGTACTTTTGCGGCAAATGGAGAAAATCCCATTGTGGAGCTGGCAAAAGCTGATCGGCGAGCAGCCTCTCGAAAGATATTCTGCTGCATCTGAGTGGCTTTAGGGAAGCAATTTATGTGCCTTGCTTTTCCTCCCTCTTTGGTTGGCTGTGAAGTGCCTATTGCAGGCACTTTGATATTTTCCCCCCTTTTTTTGTGCGGGGAAAAATAGGGGAGCCTTTAGGCTGCGATTACAGACTCAACTCTAAATGCGCTCTCTATGTCGGGCCTCATTTAGCGTTCTCCTCCTTTTATCTCTGACAAATGATGCCGCCGTAATGATATACCACTTCACTTGCTTTTGTAAGCCTCGCTTTTTTTTCTTCGCGCAGACTTGCTCCGCTGATATGTTTCTGTTTGGAGCAGCAAACGACGCTCGACATGTGTAAGTTTTTTTTTTAAGTTGGAAAAATGGTGGGTTTAATGAAATCAGCCCCGTCGGGCCTCGCTTTCGCGTGGCCCCCCTGCACGAGTTATACAACTCCCAACAAATGTCGTGGCACAGACTCTCTCGGGCTGCGTGCGAGCCGTAATGGTTGCCTCGTAAATATTAACAGAAACAAAGAGGTAAGAAAAGAAAAAAAAACATGATTCTGACGAAAGCTCTTATTCCACAACCCCTGGTTCCGGCAACATGCCAAGCCTTGAGTGTTATTGCCGGCTGCAAACAGATATATGACGTTGCATAGCAAGCCGGAAACTGCTTTTACCGTACCGCTGTTGCAATGAAAGAAAACGAGAAAGAGAGAGAGAGAGAGAGAGAGGAAGTGAGGCAGAAATAAAAACGCAGCAGCCGCAAAGTGGAGGCTCTGACGCACTTGTAGGCTCTGGTTCTTGCTTCTGACTATACCGGATGAAAATCATCCGAGAAGGTTTCCGGTCTTTTCATCCTTGCACCAATTAAGGTTCATCATGCACTTAGTGAAAGACACTAATGCGATGGAAACTAAACTCGTAAGGAATTTTCCTTCGCTTTAAGTGCCCATATTTTCGGAGAAATGTCAGTTTCTTATAAGAATCTATACATAAAGATTTATTTGTGCGATGTGCAAGAAGCGCCAAAGACGACATAAAGCGAAATACAAAATGCAGATGTTCATAATTTCTGTAATTATTGCACACATAACAGTAGTACACATCTGATCGACGCAGTGGACGATCAAGATACCCCCCCCCCCCCCCCCCCCCAGTAGACGACTTTTCGATAGAGGGACTTGTGTACATCAGGGCCACAACTGCTTTCCTTGGCAGGGTTTATACAGCCTCCTCTTCCTCAAGGACGAGAAACTTAAACGCGTCGGAAAGAGTAACACGAGGCTGGTTAAGGGAGTTGGAAATCATCAAAAGGAGAGATAACTTTTGATATTGAAGTTGAGGAAAGGTGCTTCTTTAGTCATTGTGGCGGGCTCATTTGAACGACAAAGCGAACCGCCACAGAAAAAAGACCCCTCCTCCCCCCCCCCAAAAAAAAAGAAAGAAAGAAAGAAAGAAAGAAAGAAAGAAAGAAAGAAAGAAAGAAAGAAAGAAAGAAAGAAAGAAAGAAAGGAAGAACGATATCGTCACGTGTTAGAAGGGGCGGTACATCTGGTATGTTAGGTTTGACAGAGAAAATAAAGCAGGCAGCAATAGGTCTTCGACAACCGGTAAAGCAAAAAAAAAACGAAGTCCTCTCGTCCAAGTATTAGTTCCGAGCTGAGAGTTCACTTGTTCGCCCTCTGTTCATCAACCCAAGTCTCCATATTGATGTGCCTCCTTCGTTTTGAATGTTGCACAGTGGACTTCGTACAGCTGGAGAGGATTGTGTTGAATGGACGCCGGGTGGGAGGCTGAGGCAGAAAGGACGGGGATGGGAGCATTGAACAAGAGGAATGTATGGTGAAATGCCCATGAAGCATACAGCAGAGTTAATACGTCATGTATTACTCAAATGCTATACAGTAACGTTATAAAGCAAACAACATGAAAATAAAAAAATAAAGATAAGATGCAGAAATGGTAAGGTATTGAAGCAGAGATCCCAAACACGCAGACAGTGGTCCGTGTGGTGCTTGTGATTTCTTAGGGGACCCTCGTTGTTCTCCTGGGTATGTCTCTCGTCATGTGCTTTCTTAGTTCTGCATTACTCTCACACAAACACTGGCGTGGCAGTACAAAACGGGACTTTCTCCATCACCTTCGCACATGTTCCGGTCTGAACTATTGTGATGTTACGAACTGGTCGGATTGCCATGAACTTGACACGTGATTAAATACTTTTCTATGCAGTGCTTATCGCAGAGCGTTAATCTGACATTTGCGAAGATCGGTACTTAGAACACGAAATATTTACTAGATGAGCTCCTCGTAATCTGTCCTTTTTAATAAATGAAAGAGTTCAATAATGAATAGTGAAGTGCGTAGGCGGGTTGGCGTTACTGAGAAACCAAACGAGAAACCAAACGGTGCACAGTGTGCAACTTGTGAATGATCTGAGTCTTGTGAATATGTCTCGCGTCTTGATTTTAGCTGGTGATGGAGCGCATACATAACTGGACAAAGGCACTACAAATTTTTTGCTGCACCATAAAATACAACAAAGATGGCATGATCGTAGAAATTTTGGGGGAATAAATTAGTTTTCATGGCAATTTTTTATAATCTCATAAATTCACTACATTGTCCACAGTGCTAGATTATGTGTCAACCGTGGATCATCAATGCATTTCGTCACATATTTTGAAGGCTTACTTGTTGAGACTGGTGCTTAGCACATCGTTCCTGCTAAATTAATATTACTTAATTATTGATTAATTACACAGTTGGGACATGGTTCTAAAGCGAATAATTACAAATCTAATGAGCGACGTACATTTAATTAATTAGCTAGCGTCACTCCGCAGTTTGCCTTGGAAGTAGCGTCCGCCTCCTCAATTCACCTGAGTGATGTGATAACTGCAATATATGCCTCGTGAGAACTTTAATGATTCTGTTTCAATTGCAATAGATAATCCGGTATCGACAAGTGAAGTCTAAATCAGACTCGTTGGGAGTACAGCACCTTCTAGCAAGCAATTTCCGCTCGAAGCTACAGTAGAGGGGACCATGGCGCGCGAAACCGGAGGCGATCGAGCGCCTATATGCCTCAGGGACTGCGACCATAATTTTCCCGCCTTCATATCCAACTCAGTGAATTCTATCGCACCCTATGTCGATTGGGCGCCTCTTCGTAACACCACAGTGTTGCCAGCATTCCACCAAGAAATACCACTTTCTTCTAGTTGTAAGCTGCGCACGAATACGCGGGCACACTCAGTTCTGGAAGATTACTTCACCGATCGGAAGGCAGCGAGGTGACGTCACCACTCTCGGACCGCCACCCAATCACAGTGCGCCCTCATTGCGCATCCCACGCACGTCGACATCGTGGTTGTCGAGCTCAGCGAGCTGTGCTCCAGTCAACCTCGCAGCAGCTACGGCAAAACGGCAATGAAGAAGTTAAAAAGAAAGAAAGAAAAGTAAACCACCACTACAGGTGTAATATGGCGGGATAGTTCTGACGTGGGCGAAAGGGTAGCCCTAATGTCCGCCAGTGGCTCCCCCATGTGTGCGCGCACGCCTCTTCGTCGTTAGAGTTTTTTCCACCGTCGATTTTTCAGTGAAGAAGACGAAGCAAGCAAAAAAAAAAGGGGGGGGGGGGGAGGGGGGAGGAGAATGTGCAGCAATATGGAGAAGAGTTCGGAGGAGAAGGCCCGGAAGAAGCCCTGTTTACGTTTCTCGTTATGAGTCGGCATTTGTTATTTTCTTATATATTTACCTCTCCTTCGGGGCCACCGCAGCACAAAGTGCCTTTGTGCGAAGATCCCATTACTGTTTACAGCCATAGGCATGGTCGAGCAATAACCATATCTCTGGAAGAGGACGTGAGAAACGTGGGCGATGGTCTCCGCCGGTTTATCCGCAAAGCCGCTCTTCCGCTGCCCCTGTGTGGTCGCGCTTCCGCTCCGCCTTCACTGCGGAAGAAGTGCGGCCGATGCTCTGCCGTTTGCATTGCGCCCAGGTTACGGAAAGGAGAGAGAGAGAGAGAAGGAGGGAGAAAAAAACGACGCTGGGGGCAACTTCTAGTCGGCTTTGTTCTTTTTTAAAAGGCACGTACAAGCAGCAAACGGCTTGCGCGCGGGTAAGTGATCGATGCTCAAAGGTGAGCACCCTCCCCACTCTTGCTGAAACCGAATAAGAGAAATTTCTTGTCATTCAAGGTCATGTTACGCGCAGAAACAAGAAGAAAAGAGGAACGACAATATGAGCGCGAACGTTGTGACTGAACACCTGAATGAATGCGCAAAAAAAAAACAGATATTTTCCGGGGTTATTTTCTTAGGACAGGGTTTTTGAACGTTATGCACTAAAATTGACCTAATATAGCAGCGCACTTCGATGCAAGGATGTAACACAGTGAACGAACACGAGCGATGCATAAAGAACACAGTGCTCGTGTTTGTTCACTGTGTTACGTCCTTATGTAGAAGTGCGCTGCCACATTAAATAATGATTAATCAACTAGCCCACCAGTATGACTAACATCGAAACTAAGGTGTGGCTAAATTACACGCCGTACGAGGAGCACGTAGCGAGGAGATTTCAGTTATGTAGAAATAAATAACGAGAAACGGCTGGAAAAATGAAAAGCAGTAACTGAAATCACTAACTGGACATGTCAAGCATGGTGAATAAAACTGCTAGTTTTAACGGACGCTCAACCTCTCGAAGTCCTCTGCAGGCGATACGAAATACGAAATATAGACAGCGTAAGCAAGCCTTACGTTGTTTCTTGACTGGTTTCAATACATTTGTACTGGTGTTTAACAAACATTTCCCCATTGTTGGACGATGATGCTGCCCCCAACGAAAGGACAGACAACTGAAGTAAATTAAAATGATCGCGTGCACTGAGAGGAAGTGGTGGGAGAGAGGAGAACGCGATGTTGGGTGAGACAGGCGCAGGCTGGGCAAAGCAAAAAGGTAAGAACTGGGGATGTGGGGGAAGGGAGGGAGGCAACCGGCACGCCTTGCCGAAAGAAAGGTGGCCCGCGAAACATGAGCAAGAAAAGACGCGTGCGGCGATGTCGCTGGCTCTTGTTAACTTATGGCCACGGCGAGGGACGAGAGTCGGCCCATTAGGTTTAATTGAACAGTAGTGCGCCGGCAGCTAGGTGAGCCTGCGCAGAGGGTGAACGCTACTCGGACGGAAAGGGGCGAGGAGGGGACAGGTATAGCGCAGTGCGGCTAACGGGCTTATGAAAGAGAAGCCGCCGAGCCACTTGGGCTACGAGTGCATCGGCAGGGGTGCTGCAAGAAGTCTCGGATGCTGATGGCAGCCTGCGGGCACAAAGAGCGGGAAAAGCAACGAAAGCCTAGGGGCGCGTTATTTGTTCGTTGCCGCCAATACTGCCTGCAAGACCGCGGAACAAAGGCGGGCACGTGGCGCTGCTACGCGGTGTATATACGCTCACACTTCGAGGCTGGCTAGTACGGGCATGTCTCATGCGTGTCGCGTTGACGACGCTGTCGTTCCGGGGCTTCTAGAGACGTAGGATAGAGGGAGGAGGGAAAAGAAGAGGTTTTTATGGGAGGGGAGGGTGGGGGTGAACAAGAGCAGAAGAAGGAGAACAAACTACGACTCAATGAAAGAAGTAAGACAAAAGAGCGCGACAGATCCGGACAGTCGATAAGGCGACTAACGACTCAAGTCTAATGGGTTTCGAATTTCGCTGTTTCGTCAGCGCACGTGGAGAAGACACCCTTTGGATCAATCTCGAACCAAATCGGGAGCGACGAGAAGAAGAGATAAATAATCGAGTTATACGGGTATCGCGAAGGAAACTTGACTAAGTGATCGACGGATCCTCTTCACGCTATCGATGAGCACTGCAGTGAACGGTTCCTGCTCAATTGAGTGAAACGGCGCCATGCAAATGGGCTGTTGAGCGACGTTTAGACACACTCCTCTGTTGAAGGTAAAGAATGATGAGTAAAAAAAATTAAAATAAAGCCTTCGACGCTCTGAAACCGTCCGATGCTATGAATGATAAAAGCGGGAAACGGGTCACAATGAACGTCATGGTGATGGAACGGCGAGATCGTTTTTCATCATGTACCGCTCATACATCGCGCACTATCTTCCTTTATATAAATGCGCGAAATTAGAGCCATGAACATTCCCAAATGAGGACGAAAGAAGAGCATTGTTATCGCCGGGAGTGATTGCGATATGGTGAGTTTTACGTCCGATCGGATTTGAACCAATACTTCAAGGTTGCTCGCAACAAGCTTCCTCTTCTAAGGAAGCCTACAAGCACATAATTCCTAGGCAGAAATTGCTCATACGCTATGTGCGTAAGCTTAGCTTCGGCGAACACAGTAAGCAAAAAAGAAAAGATGCTCGAAAGCTACAGTTATATATACTGTGAGACGCACACTAATGGTGAACTTCGGCTTAATTTTGGCCAACTATGTTTCTTAAAGATGAATGATCACCTAAAACATAACGTACGGAGAAATAGAAGACTATTCCTGCGAACGTTGTGTTTTTAGCCGGCTATTCAAGTTCAATTACGTACTAACTGGCCCAGCTTTCAACCTTGTTCCTTGATGTTTTTTTAAAACGTGCCGAAGTCTGAGTACGCGGGTGTTTTTTGTGCACTCACTCACTCACATTGCATACGTCGTAACGGGATTGCTGCGGCCGAACATAGGACCTGCGCCCGTGATGCTATGCAATGGAACATCTTAGCCGCTGAGCATCCGTGGCTCATATATGAACTACAAAGGAAACTTTAGCCAAAGTTAATACCTAAGGTGATTCTGAACGTACCAGCGAGCGAGCACAACTGAGTCATGCTCATTGTTGCATTGCCAAGAGTACGAAAGCAATGAGAATGCCGTAGTAACTGCCTTCCTGAACTCGGCTTGATTGGGACTTCTTTCTTTCTTTCTTTCTTTCTTTCTTTCTTTCTTTCTTTCTTTCTTTCTTTCTTTCTTTCTTTCTTTCTTTCTTTCTTTCTTTCTTCCTTTCTTTCTTTCTTTCTTTCTTTCTTTCTTTCTTTCTTTCTCTATCAGTCTTTAGCTACTCCAAATATTGTCTTTTCGCTAAGCAACGTAGTATCAGTCGCGAGGTTGGTTGCGACATGCTTTTCACTTTAGTAGGTGTCTTGAGATGTTTGTAAAACGCTTTTGCTTTCCTTGGTGGGGTGCTGTCGTAGAGATAAACTCAATAATAGTTCAGTGGCTGAGACCGCAACAGTCCTCTGGCTACGCTCTTTGCTTTATATACTCCAAATTATCTTCGCGTTATGCAGCAGCACTGCGCCCGTTAGGTCATCAATAACAGAGAGACTAAGTGAATAGGGTTGTAGTGCAACTTCTTCGTTTGTAGTTTTTAGCTTTAACACCCGAAAACGCTGTTAAAAAGCCAACTTCAGAGGAGGAACGGCTGTTCTATGCACTTAAGATCTCCGCGTAAGAAGCTGTCGAAGTAACAATTGTACATCAAGGAAAAATACCAGTTGTGGGCGCTGAACCCTGAGTGTGCTCTTTTTTTTTTGGCGGTGAGGTACATTCAACGGAGGTCTAGATGTCACGAAGCGATTGATTTCGACGTTACACGCTGTTGATGACATCTGGAGCCGCTGTTTGCAATTGCAAAGCGCGCACTCACTCACTCACTCACTCACTCACTCACTCACTCACTCACTCACTCACTCACTCACTCACTCACTCACTCACTCACTCACTCACTCACTCACTCACTCACTCACTCACTCACTCACTCACTCACTCACTCACTCACTCACTCACTCACTCACTCACTCACTCACTCACTCACTCACTCACTCACTCACTCACTCACTCACTCACTCACTCACTCACTCACTCACTCACTCACTCACTCACTCACTCACTCACTCACTCACTCACTCACTCACTCACTCACTCACTCACTCACTCACTCACTCACTCACTCACTCACTCACTCACTCAGCACGAGATCGCGGGATCATATCCCTGCCACGGCGGCCGCATTTCGTTGGGGGCGAAATTCGAGAGCACCCGTGTACTTAGATTTAGGTGCACGTTTAAGAACCCTAGGTGGTCCAAATTATTCTGAAGTCTCCCACTACAGCGTGCCTCATAATCATATCATGGTTTTGGCTCGTAAAACGCCATAAGTACTTTTTCAATAAATAAATAAATAAATAAATAAATAAATAAATAAGCCATGGATGCACGCATACCCCAACTCCCAACTCACGCAGACAATAATTTAAGCCTGATAGCAGTTTTAGGTGCTTATGTTGTCATTGTAGTTTATTAACAGACGTGAGTCTAACTAAGCCACAGAAGCGCTCAGATACCCCATAAACTTCAAAAATAAACTTCAGCGACTAATAAATTAGAACCGCCATACTCTGTATGCATAATCAAGGAAGGAAGGAAAAAGTGGAGAAGGAAAGGCAGCGAGGTTAACCAGTTTAGCTCAACCGGGTTGCTACCCTACACATGGGAGCGGGAGAGGGGGGATAAAAGAAGGGGAGGAGAGAGAGAGAGAGAGAGCACATAGCACAGCACACACATCGTCAGTTACAGTCCATCACTCTTGCGTAGTACGTGACATCACTGTCACAGCCGCTTGTCCAAGCCCGTCTCTTTCAAAAACCGAATTAGTCCCTTCGTCGCCTTCAGCTGCGATGTCTTCTGTCGGTGGCATGTGAAAATCATTTCAACTGACAATGGTCTATTGTCAAGGTGCGCCAGAACGGACGCCAAGGATTCTCTCTGAACATTATATTCAGGAGAGTCGCACAGAATGTGTTCTAGCGTCTCCTCGCAAAGACAGGCATTGCAGAGAACGTTGTTGGCCATTCCAATGCGACATGAGTAAGATTTCGTGAATACCACCGCTAGCCATAAGCGATAAAGCAGAGTCGCCGCTTTTCTGCGGAGTCCAGTTGGCATATAGAGATGCATCAAAGAGGGCAGGTGGTATTAACGATTGCTCCGGTTGGTCCGGCTCCTTGGTGTGCAACATAGAGAGAGCGTGATCTCCTCTGCAAGCACTCGAAGTCTGCTGGCTGCGTCGGACCGTGAAAGTGGTATGGCCTCTTCCTGTGTGTCTTCAAGAGCTGCCCGAGCGGCATTATCGGCGTCTCCGTTTTCTATGACGCCGCAGTGACTTAGCAACCACTGAAACGTCACGTGGTGTCCTGTATCATGTGATGTATGGAGTAGGCATCTAATATCGTATACGAGCTGTTCGTATGGCCCGCGACGCAGAGCTGATAGCACAGAGTGTAGGGCTGTCTTCGAGTCACTGAAGATTGACCATTGTCGAGGTGTTTCCCGATTGACGAAACAAAGTGCAGCGCGAAGAGAAGCTAGTTCTGCAGATGTCGATGTCGTTGGGTGGTCATTCCTAAAACTGATGGTAATGGCTCTTGCTGGGACAACCACAGCACCGGACGAACACTGGATGTTTGCGGAACCATCAGTAGAAATATGTACACTGTCCGCATACCTCTCGTGCAGAAGAACCAGATACATTTGTTTCAGCACAGGTGACGACAGTTCAGACTTTTCCCAATTCCTGGTACACAGAGATGGATTGTGGGGCTGATAAGACACCAAGGGGGTATCGATGGTTTAGATGCAGTGGTGAAGCCCGAGGGAAGTTTGTTGTTGTACTCGACGATAGTTTTAGAGAATGATACTTGGTGACTGTCTGAAAGTAGTGTTGCAAGGTGGTGATAGGGGCACGTGCCAAATGTCTGATGTGCGTTCTCAGGGCTTCCACCGTAATGTGAGTTTGCATTGAATGGTCCGAGTAATCGCAATAGTTGCCTCTGTTGGCGTGCATCTGGGTAAACCAAGGCAAACTGAGTGCTTGAGCTTATGCTGCCTGCAGAAGACGAATATTTGTCTTGCAAGTGTTGTTCAGTACAGCCATACCATATCTTAAAAAAACGAGAAAGGGAGCTCCGTAGACTTTCAGCATTGCGCCTACTAACATTCCCCACGTCTTTCCTGTCAAGTATTTAAACAACTGGGAAGTTGCTGTCAGGCGCGTTTCATGTAGGCCACGTGCGGGCTCCAACAGAGGTCTCGCTCAATAATTACGCCAAGAAATGTGTGGGTTCTGACATAAGAAATGGTCCGCCCATTGATTGAGATGACATAAGGCGTTATTGGTTTGCGAGTAAATGCCACTAGTGTGCATTTTTCTGGTGATATGCTGAGACCTTGTTTACACAAGTAGCTCGCTGTCAAAGTTGCCGCTCTTTGAAGCCGCGCACGTATCCGAGGACGTGTAACTGCCGAAGTCCAGATACAGATCTCGTCTGCGTATATTGCAATCTTGATGGTAGTTGGCAACTATTCAGCAAGTACAACAAGAGCGAGGTTGAATAGCATCGGGCTGAGAGCACTGCCTTGAGGAATGCCCCTGCTGGTATAGCGTCGCGTAGTTGGGCCATCGTCAGTTAACACAAAGAATCACGTTGCAGATAGGTAACTTGCAATCCACAAAAAGATGACCACCTAGGCCAGTCGTCGCAAGAGCGTCGAGAATGGCCTCATCTAATACGTTATCGTATGCGCCTATCGCATATAAGAATAAAGCTGCAGATAAACGCTTACGGGACCTTTCGTGCTGGATATGAAACGAGATCAACTACATTGTCGATGGAAGAGCGGTCACGTCGGAAACCAGCCATGGAATTCGGATAAATCTTGTATTGTGCGAAGTACCATTCCAGGCGGCCTAGGATCATCCGTTCCATTATCTTTCCTACACAGTTGGCCAGCGCTATTGGGCGGTAAGAGGTGAGCTCTAGTGGGGATTTTCCCTGCTTTACGAGTGGCAGCAGGCAGCTTACTTTCCATTCGTCAGGAACATTTCCCCCCTGCCCTGAGGAGATGTAAAGACTCAACAGTTCTCTCCGTCCGGATTCTCCGAGATAGCACAAGCTTCGTTATGATATACCATCTGGACCCGGAGATTACGAGCCCCTGCAGAGAACTAGTGCCGCCTCGAGCTCATCCATTGCAAAAGGAATGTCCATGCGGCAATCACGGGAATGGTGGACGTCACCTCGGGCTGGAGGATCTGGACGAGTCGTTTGGTCTGCGATCCGCGCACAAAAGTCTTCTGCGACATCGATGGATTGCCGCCCTTAGAAAAGCGCGAGCGCATTGAATGGAAAACGCTGTTCCAGAAGGCAACGCAGACCTTGCACCATTTTCCAAATGTGAGACAGTGGCTTGCGGGGATATAGTGTCTGGCAAAACGTTGCCCAACGTTCCGACGCTAATCTAGCCATACGACGCTGAATATCCTTTTGCCTCCTCCTGGTTGCCCTAAGGTCATGGATAGATTTTGTACGCCGATATCGACGTTCCGCCGGGCGACTAAGTGCTCGAAGTCGCTCTAATTCCATGTCGAAGTCTTTTCACGTGGAAGAAATCGTCATCATGCGAGGGGCCTTTTGCATCGCATTTTTAATTGTTTGCTCTAACCCAGAGGGTAGGCCCTCGCGGCAGGCATCTTCCATATCAGATTTGAAGTTGGCCCATTGAATCATCTGAATGGTGTTCCGCTGGCCAGATCTAGACAAGCCTTTGATGTTCGGATAGGTGGGAATGCGATCACTCCCATGTGTCTCAATATCTGGAAACCGCTTCACACATCTGGCGAGAGAGTTGGATACGAAAGCAAGGTCGAGGCAGCTGCCGTATCTCATGCCTCGAAGAAAAGTAGGCCTACCATCGTTCAGGAAGGTAAGGCCATAGTTGTAGGTGATGCTTGCTAATCTTCGTCCTCTTGCATTTGTCCTTGTACTTCTTCATGCTGGATGGTGTGCATTGAAATCTCCTATGATGACCCATGGGGCTGGACAAACACTCAAGATATCCGCTAATCTTTTAGTATCGAAATTGCTTGAAGGCGATATATACACGCCTATGACAGTAAACAGAGCTGCTATAACGTAAAGCCATTCCAAACATTTCTATTCCGATTCTGCAATCAGCCCTCCGCGATAGGTCAAAAACTTTTTCGAACCACCCCCTCTTCACCTTGATGTCACGCGACGTGACGAAAACCGCGATAGATCCGAATCTGATATGACTTCTACACACTGATTATGCATGATTTCACTGAACAAAACAAAAACAGTTATTTCTTATTCGACGTATTTTAGCCATTAGACCGCGACCATTGATCAAAAGTTTTATGGCTGCACCCACTTCACCTGCCTGTCACGCAACGTCACCAAACCGCTATAACTCACCGCTTCAAAGTGACGTGTAAGCGTTAAAGATGCATTAATATGTCGAACAAAACAATTTTTTTTCTGAATAGGCGCAGGCTGCCCCGTTCCGAAAGGAATAAGAGATTGCTGCCGCCGATCGATCGCTCAGGCACTGGCGACTCACCCCTGCCGGAGAGAATGGGTTTATTTTCGTAGAATAAAACTCCTTAGAATAAACTCGTAGAATAAAGTGCTCGAAACCATTACGAGGCAAAGGTTTCGAGCACTTTCGGCACGCTTACGACGACGCTCTGCCAACTCTTCTTTGCTGAGCACCCATTTTAGCAGCATTCTTAACCTTCCGTTGCAGGCCGCCGCGATTTTCGACCAGCCACCGTAAGCTAAGTAAGGGAAAGCGGACCAATCGCAGACGCCGGCACCACCCTCTCCATCCGGTTATCAATTTTCAGTGCACTGGCTCGGCCCCATCGAATCCCTCTCCACTTGAGCGTGCTCCTCGCCTCTTGTCAGCCAATCAGATAAGACAAGCCGTTCAGTGTAGGTAATGTTCGTTTTTAGGGCAAACAAAACTGACCTCCTATAAATGAGATGAGCGTTTGATTGGTCTCTTCAGACAACCCTGCGGGTGACCGCCCGATGTTTGCGTCGACGGTTACGCAAATTTGACGTCAGCACATTGGAATAAAAACATATTGGAATAGTTTTACGTTATAGGGCCCCAACAGCTTGTTCTTTTTAACTGTGATGCATAAATATTGATTGTCGTCGTGGGGCGCAATTGGTTGCAAAACATAGGTAAGTTCACGACGAGCAAAAACGATGATTTTGCTGCATGCAGCATCTGTTGAAGGCATGATAACTTCGTACACTGACAGTCTGATTGGTTTCGAGAAGTTGGGCTCACAAATGACGATGAGTGGAAACACATTGATGCACACAAACTGACGAAAATCTGAAAGACGTGATTTTAGCCCTCCGGCGTTCCATTGGATGACGGACGCTGCCTTCACTTCTTTTCGGAAGGATGGGTTATGGATAGCCATCTTTCTAGCTGAGGGATTCAAGCACTGGGCTTAAGGCGTCTAGCACTTTAAGTGCGCTTAGGGCAGACGTTGTCCCTATGTCCACTAAGATCGCTCGGATGGCTTCCATGAGGGAACGTAGCACGGAGATGACTTGACGATGTGTTTCAGGTGAATCATCCATGACCGGAGAAGGCTCCGGCGGGGCCGTGACCTTCTGAGGTTCCCTAGAAAGGGAGTGGCTAGGTAGCATAGGCCATTCCTCTAAAGAAAGAGTCTTATCTGCTTCCTTCGTGGAAGTGGTAGGCTCTTCGCGGCGCGACTAAGTGGTGCCGCAGTGGAGTGGGTACTATCACTTCGCGCATGCGCCTTCTTTGAAGACGTACGATGGTGCCGACGTCGACGCCGACGCCGGACTACTTCGGCTGCCTCTCTGTGGGCCGAATCGTCTCCGGCTATTTGCTTAAGAAGAGCGCGCTGCTTCTTGATGCGGGGACAGTCTTTAGACGAGGCCGCGTGAGGGCTGCTACAGTTGGCGCACTTCAGAACCGTGGCACCGCAGGTCTCTTCTGCATGAGGTTCAGCGCAACGGGGACACAGCAGCGAGTTGGTGCACACGCCCTTGACATGTCCTACCCTGAAACACTGATGGCATTAAAGCGGCTCCGGATGAATGTAGGATATGTCTGACTTTAGCGTAGGATGGTATACAATCCCCCTTGAAAATTACTTTTACGCAGCGCGTATTCCCAAGGCGGCGCACTTGCGTAATGATCGTGTCCTCGTTTGCCGGCTTGATGAGGCTAGGTAGGCCATCATTGGGAATGGCAATGTCAATGTCGTAAATTACACCAGCTATGGATGTATCGTCAATCGGGGTAAAGGGGTGCATTTTGATACCGCCTAGCTCCGTGATTTTTTTGAAGTTTTCCAAGCGGACTCGCGTTGTACACGTCTGTGGCGAGTACATTCTTGTGTGAATTTATTCTGATGTCTTTAATTTGATCCGGTACCTCACATTCCGGAAAAATGGATAGGGCTTACTTGTTCAGCAATCGTAGGTTGCTTGAGGGTTCTACTAGCATAAAGATGATGACACGTGGTCAGCGCGCAGGCCTTGACTTCATAGTCGTTGTACTCGCAGGAGTTGACGGCGCTGTGTTGACGATCTTCCTCTTCACCCTCCTACTCCGGACGGGCATGAAGCTGCCGTCGGATGAGTCGTCTTCCGACATAGAGTACAGCTCGGTGTCTTCGGTGTCACTGGGGGAGCCAACTCGCTTCCTTGCGGTTGACGGCCGTGATGACTTCTGGCCAGGCGGGCCTCTGGTATGATCCGCGTCCATGGCCGCCAGACGGGGAAGCGAGGCGCCTCGTAAGGCGAAGATTTCACCAAAAATTCATAGAGCACAGAAACAAATGTTCTGCCAAGAAGACACTTCGTCGTCTTTTCATGCATAGTCAAAGAGCACAATATACTCTACGGGCGAGACAAAAATGCAGCAGCGTTTGAGAAAAAACACCAAAAATTGTTCTTCCGCCTAAATAAATGATCCACTTGCGTAATAAACTTGGTTCATATGTGCTCCTGAGAGTCTAAAATTAGTGTAGGTCCACTAGTCGAGCGCAGACGAAATGCATCTGTACATAAACTTCCTCCTTGAATTGCAGTAGCATTAAAAATATGATAGGCTACGTTGTTCGCCGTAATGGAAGAGCGCATGTATCTGTTATGAGAGTTGTTTCTTTTGGTGAAAAATAAAACATTCACGTTCAGCGTGACCTACAAGCAGGAGACGCAGCTTTTCGATCTTCTGCATACTTGAACACCATGGCGAGGAATTCGCAACGACGTTGAAGTGACTTTATTTTTCTCGTTGAATCATATATGGCCCACTGGCTGGAAATAAATCCGCAAGTGCGACAAGTCGGCCCCATCTCCTAACCAAGCGGCGTTTGTTTAGTTCTTCCGAACATAACATGTCCGTAATCACTCCTCCATTGGTGCAGAAGATATGACCATAAGGAGGTATTAGCGAGGTAAATTTTCAGCAAGTGCTTGCTAAAAAAATATAAAAGTATGAGCCACATTATTTGTTTAACAGGCATTGAGAATGCAGTGCAACTCGCGCGCAGTTAGAGTCACTCGGTTTGATCTCCTATATACGTAGACGAATTTAACGTGCGCTCTGAAGGCATCTGTAGCTGGGACACAAAGGAGTTTTGAACCAGTCGAACCACTGTGTACGGCGTTTGAGCTAGCTGAGCAGCAGTTCTAAAGGTTTAGGTCACTATAAAACAGGTACGCCTGTATGTGTACACTTTCATGCTTGGTGTTATTTCATTACGCACGAAGCTTCGATAACTTCTATTACATCCGAACGAAGCGCGTAATTATGGCAGAGGAGTAGCAATTCGACGCATTGTCGCTCACATCTGTGCAAGCCGCACGACTAGCTATTTGCTAGGTGATGGCATTTGTTGGTCGCACCTGTGATGGCCATATTACACTGAGGCAGTGTTTAGCGCAGTGCCTGTATGCTAAGCGATAACTTTCTGGCACCCGTATCTCCTCGCCTCTTCGTTCCTGTTCTGTATCATTTATGGAAAGCAATTTTCTTTGGCATTCCAATTTTACATGTAGCACTCCGCTTCATAAACATCCTCCCGCACTTGGGTTACGGCTCGAGCCTCGTAGTGCAGCCAGGAGGGGGGGGGGAGGGGAGTGTTATCCATCAAAATTTCCTTTGTGTTCTTAAGAACGTAGAGCCGAGAAAGCCAGACAGACAAATAAGGAGCTCAAGTATAGCCTCAGAGAAATCAAAAGCACCTGTTTGTTAAGCTGGATTCAGAGGCTTGTTTGCTTACTCAGTCCATGGTGAGGGCTGAGTGCCGTCGAATGGCGCCACACGTAAGGATGCCGCAGACGAGCGGCAAGCGGCACGATTCGTTCCGGCGCGGCTATACGTTACGCTCGTCTACGGAATGCGAAAGCTATTCGGCCAGTCGCGTGAATGCAGCTTTGCCGTCCTCGCCAGTCAAATTTTGATTGCTGCGAAGTGCAATGTAACCAATCAGACATAGATATGGATATAGTTCCGAAGAAGCGAGACGATGCTGAGCGGTTGGGCAGCAGGGCACAGGGGTGGGAGGGAAGACAATAAGTTACTAGAGAGATTATACAGTTGATTCGCCGGATAAAGCGCTTCTGCCATGGCTCTCGCAGTCAGAATGTCCGAGAAAACTCAATGCTAACTTCACTTAGACAAATTCTTAAGAGGAAGCTTTAGCGCGGGGGCTCCTATCTAAATACATGTAAAAGGAGAATTCGTTTTTCTCGACAACCACTGCACCAAATTTGACGAGGTTTATTGCCTTTAAAAGAAAAACTTAAAATCTAGTGACTGTTGGTCTCGAATTTCTGAGTTAGGTCGTCAATTCTTTATTAAAAATTAGCAAAAATCAAAAATTTTCAAAAAACGAAACTATCAAGTTTACAACTCTGTAACTCAACAATGAAAAATGATAATACAATTCTGTGAATTGCACCTAATAGTACACTGAGACACTTGCGCGAGATGCTGCTCAACGCGCAAGTGTCTGCTTTGACCCCTTGCTCGTTTGTAGTTGTCGTTTCTGGCTGCTCTTTGCGTGGGGGTCGAAACTCCCAACACACGGTGGCATTTTCAGTGATACTTACGGCGGGCCTCGGGCGACTTTTGCGCTTCTCCTGGTGAGCGATACTCGTCGTGTTTGTTTCTACAAGAATTCCTTCAATGAACAGTTTTCCCGGACTGCCGGCAGAATTGTAGGCTAGTTTCTCGGCTGGCTGTCTATTTTTTAAATTCGTTTGCTGTATAAAATGGGAAATGATGAGAGCTAAATTTCTTGTCAAAAGGTGCTGCCTACCGATGGAAATATAATGATACGTGCTGAATGCGAAGTTTCCTATAATCTCGAACAGTCATGCTCTAAGATAGCAGCTAACCCGTTCACTACAATGGGTCAAGCTATGAGAGATGCGTGGGTGTGTAAAACGTGCCGAAATAACAAGAAACTAAACAGTGGCACAGAGTCAGCTGTTGAGGAAAACAGTGGTTCAGAGTCATCAGTATTATATGAGCTAGGGGAAATCAGAAAAAGTTTGCAGTCTTTGCCGGTTCTACCTAAGAAGGTCGATTCTCTGCTATTGCTGCAGGAAGAGTTCACGGTGGTAACGAAATCAGTTAGGGAACTTGAAGGATCGGTGTCGGTTTTGTCTTTTTGTCCGAGAAGTAAGACTCTGTTTTGATAAAGCAGTAGGGTATTCCTTAACGTCAAACGTCTGATGGTACTGAACTGGAAGGTCTGAAAACAAAAGTGTTAACTCAGACAGCAGTAACACAAAAACTAGAAGCAAACCAAAATGAAATTGAGCCATACAGCAGACGAAAGAATCTTGAGAATCACGGTTTTCCAGAGAAACGTAATGAAAGCGTAACACAAGCAATCATGCAAATGGTAGCAAAACTGGAACTGTCTGGATTATCATCTGGTCACATTGAGGTCGTACATCGCTTGAAAATCAAAATCTGTGGTACAGCTGTGGCCCTAGTGCGCTTTACAAATGCGATTTGGAAGGAAAAATGTTTGGAAGTGCGGAGAAAGCTGAAGTAACTACGTCAAGGTGTATCATTTACAAAGATCTACTTCAATGAAAACTTGAGCAAAGCTAATCGTGATCTCTTCTGGAGAGCCAGAACGAAGGCGAAAGAGGAGGGTCATCAGTTTTTCTGGACAAAAGGAGGCAAAATCTTCGTGAAAAAGAATAAAACAGCGCCTCTTGCTTGAATTGGTCAAAAAGCAGACCTGGAAAATATAGCTCATCCAGCATGCTTTTTTCTTTCAGCGAACTACAGGACTTCAGTTCTTTTGAAACAAAATTTTGATGCAATTCTGATCAAAATTTCATCGTTGTGAGCGTTAATATTCGAAGTCTGCGTAAATACTAGGAAGAGTTTAAATTTCTGACTGAGTCTGCAGCTGGCTTTGTAGACGTTTTTGTAATAAGAGAAATCAATGTTTCCAAGGCTTGCCTGGATACGTTTACCTTGAAGGGCTTTTCCGCGCATTTTGTTGCACGAAGCGGGCGTCGTGGCGGAGGTATTGCTCTTTTTGTAAACGACAACTGTGAAGGTTCTTCTGCTGATGCTTCTTTTGTACGTGCTGAATCTATAATGGCCAAAGTTTGTAAGAGGTCATAAATCATAGGTCATAGGTCATAGGTCATAGTGCATATCTTATCGATTTATCGACCACCATCATGCAGCCTTTCACGATTTCTTGTAGAGCTTGATGAAACTCTGCGGCAGTGGAGCTCAGTCGACTAATTATGTCTGAGCAGAGACTTTAATGTAAATATTTTATGCCCTGAAAAAGTGTCCGTTTGTGATTATCTGTATATGTTGTCCGCTTATGGCCTGGAATTCACAATTGGAGCTTCTACTAGAGCGGAGCTAGTTAATAATAGCCTAGTGCAATCCTGCTTAGATCACATAGTGGTCAGAACTCCCAACTGTTTATTTAGGTCATGTACTATTCTACAAAGGTTGGCTGGCCACTACTTTATAGCATTCCGTCTTGTATTACCATACGCGTCTGGAACGCCGTCGGTCGGAAATTGCATCTGGGCAGCGCAAATGCCTTGTCCCTACTGTTAATCAATCCAAGCTTAACAATGTTATCTTTTCGTTTGACTGGACATCCTTAACCAAAGAAGATTCGTCGGGCAAAGTGTATGAAAGGTTCTGTACGCAACTCAAAAAATTTGAATTACATTGCACATGGCTGGTAGCTATGCCGATAGGAAAGGGTAACTGCTGGATGAACACAAAAATTGTTACTGCCATTTCGTATCGAGATACCTTGTGGAACCGCTGCAAAAGAAATCCGAGAAACCGAGCACTGCGATTAGAATAGAACTCGGCAAGAAATAGAGTTGTTGCTCTTCTGCGCGGTGCCAAGCACCGTAATTCTTTTTTTTTGCACGAATTCCAGCAACCTTCAAACAATGTAAACAAAATTTAGTCTTTGGTAAATAATCTCAGAGGACTGAGTTACAGTTTACTGTTTTCGATTCTTTTCAGCAACCTCCCACAGCAGTGGCTGATGCTTTCAACAGGCACTTTGTAAGAGAGTCCCAAACAGCTGTCTCTCTATCCACAAAGACTCGGTCGTTAACGCAATCCATATCTGCGTCAGCGTTTCTTCCGAGAATTTCGAGATGGGATCTGGAAGGAATTCTTTAGTTTCCGTCCTAATAAGCCACCTAGATATGATGGAATATTATTACATATTATCCGAAGAAATTTCAATGCTCTTTCAGATATTATCCTTCATATACTGAATGGTATTTTGGAAGGTGACAAAATTCCAGAATGCCTAAATACTCCAGTTGTTTTCCCACTACAAAAGTCAGAGAAGAAAGATAATATCGACAACTATCGGCCAGGTTTAATTTTGCCAAATATTGCTCAGGTCTTAGAAAAATTTCTTTTCCACACTATGTCTTCTTTGCTTAAGAAATTTTATATCCTGACTGATCGACAGTTTAGCTTTGTTACTTGGCGTCGTACTGTTGTATTGCTTGAAAAGATTTCCAGATGAACTGTTCTCGGCATTCAATCAGAATTTTTTCACTTTTGCTCTCTCCTCAGATGTAGCGAAAGCGTTTGACACCGTGAACCACCAAATCTTGTTAAGGACATTATTTTTTTCTGTGATTTCATGGGCCTTTTTACAATATTCTTGAAAATTACTTGAATACCGTTTTCAAGTGGTCGCTACCGATGATACGGGCGTTTTCGGTTCTAAGTTGCTGCTGAATGCTTGCTTTACTCAGGGGTCAATTTTATCGCCATTGTTGTTTAACACCTTCGTTAATGATTTTTCTTTGGCAATTTCCAAATGTTCGGTGTTCCAGTATCCTGACGACACTGTGTTACTGGCAAAACATCTTCCTTACAAAATGTCCACTAAAATATTGCAAAATGACGTGCACAGTGCAATGCTTTGGTTCACTAACAATGTAGTTGTTGTCATTCCTAAAAAAACACAACTTCTTTGTTTTCGCTCTCCACTTAAGACTACTGTAATTAATATGCCTATGTACTTTCATAAGTCGAACTGTGTTTCTTGTAAATGTGCGCCTATGCCATACGTGGATTGCCTTAACTATTTTGGAATATCTTTCGTTAGTAAATTACCTTGGCAACATCACTTATCACTTATTTGTTCAAAACTGAGCTCAACCACCTGGTTGTTGTTTATTATCAAAAGCGCTGCGCCCCTGTCGGTAAAAAATGTTTGTACATGTATTGGGTTAGACTGTGTTGAGATATGGCATTATTCTTCGGCTTCTGTTCGGATCGTTGCAGATGTAGGGTAGGCAGGATTATAAAGAAATATTAATAGAAATGTTGCCGACTATTCCCCAATAGTAACAGCAGCAACTAGTTCTAGAAATCAGACTGCTGCTTCACCACCTCGTCGAGCAAGGACACGACATCACGTTACAGTGGATTCCAAGCCACTGAGGCACAATGGGCAGTGAACATGCCGACGCAGCAGCACGATCTGCACATGAGGAGAGCTCGCAAGACTCCATTCCATTCTCAAGAACAGACGCTGCAATGAAAATTCGTGCGCTTGCAAATGAAGCCATCAAAACTTTATGGAACACACCAAGCTTGAAGCATACATGTCTACACCGACTGGACCCATCCGTTCGACTTCGACCCCCATCTGGACTCTCTCGACTCGAAACAGCAGTACTTTGCCGACTGTGACTTGGTGTCGCCTACACAAGATCTTTCGCCTTCCGAGTCGGTATGGACGACCGCATGGCTTGCAGTCACTGCGGTGGCGAGGAGACTATCGAGCACGTACTTTGCCACTTTCCTCAATACAGCGCGCACTGGCTGTCACTAGCGACCGTGTTGGAACGCCTTGACGACAGGCCACTTTCAGAACAGTCAGTTTTGGAATGCCGACATGAACTGTCGTCGCAGCGAAAGTCGGTCAAGGCTTTGTTGACCTTTTTACGTGACAGTGGCCTATTAGAAAGACTATAATGACCCCATTCTGTCCCATCTCATATTGCTTTTCTCACGCTTTTATTTTTGTCATGGTCTTCTTTCCGTCTTTACTTCCCCTTTCCCTTCCCCTAGTGAAGAGTAGCAAACCGGAGGGTTAATACCTCCCTGCCTTTCTCTCATTTTCATATATATCTCTCTCTATCTTCCGTGAGCTTGGTCTGCCAAATTTTCAATCATTGCTCACCGAAACAATTGTAGTCAAATGTGACTGTAATTCTGCACTAATATATATATATATATATATATATATATATATATATATATATATATATATATATATATATATATATATATATATATATATATATATATATATATATATATATATATATATATATATATCGCCAAATGGGAACTTTAAGAACACGTCCGTTATGTGGTTCCCCGTTCAGCCACAAGGTATGGTGCGGCCACACGTTGTGCACATGTGCGAGACATTTTTCACAAGCGTCTCGCACATGAAAGAATGAAATCTTAAGGCGACTTCGAAAAGCACGCTGAAAGAATTATGAAGGAACAATGCCGAAATCAGTTAACTTCCAGAACAGTTTGGCATCGTAATATTTACTTCTTCAATTTATTTTGTTTTAAGTAGACTGACCAAATGTTATCTGGTTCTTGTTTTCCATTTCTTGTCATTCATTTTGCTCTTTGTTCTCCATGTCTCATCAATTTATGTATTTCATTCGTCATAGGTATCATGTTCACAGGCACGGGCCTACAAGCCAACCGAGACTTAGACACGCCTGCTCGTGTTGTTTTGCATTTTTGGGTGGCAATAAACATTATTATTATTATTATTATTATATTATTATTATTATTATTATTATTATTAGTAGTAGTAGTAGTAGTAGTAGTAGTAGTAGTAGTAGTAGTAGTAGTAGTAGTAATAGTATTCATCTGCACATATCTACAAACATCTCAAAGAGAAAGAAAATCAGGCTAGCAATTGTCTCTTAAAATGGACAGCACCACTACCCGTTTGAAGAGGAGAGAAAAAAAGAGAAAGAGAAGAAGGAGGTAAAGGAAGAAAAATAAAAGAGAGTGACAAAGAACATACCACACAAACATACGAAGAGTACCAACGTTACAGACGAGTCTAATTCCGTGGTTGAGAAAAAATTCCAATGCAGCATTATAAGTTTCATATCGAGTTAACGCATAACCGTTGGAAACACTGTATAAATAAGCGCAGTTCAAACAAGATTAAGTTTTTGAAACTTGCTCAGCAACACACAGCGACAGCTTCAGAAAGTTCGACATTTTAACGACAAGTGCTCAACCGTGTCGATGGAGTATCCACAAGCGAGGCACCAAGGGCTAGGAACGCGTCCTTGTCAGTGAAGGAGATGTGCAACATTTACACACCTGTTTCGCAAGGCCTATAGTCGGATACAACTTTAGAAAAAAGGGGGCGTTTACTCCTCCGAGGCGGGTGCACCAATGGGCGCGCATTCTGGACCGACGTCATGCGCCGGACGGCCGGTGACTTCGCCGCTTCGGTCATCTGGGCGGGGCCTCCCCTTTTTTCTAAAGTTGTATCCGACTATAGTGCGGCGAGTACGACCATGACCACTGATTGGTGTAGGGTATGATCCCTTGGCTACACGATCATCAGGGTG
Organism: Dermacentor albipictus; assembly: GCF_038994185.2. Taxonomy (NCBI): domain Eukaryota; kingdom Metazoa; phylum Arthropoda; class Arachnida; order Ixodida; family Ixodidae; genus Dermacentor; species Dermacentor albipictus. The sequence goes on along the minus strand of NC_091821.1, from coordinate 212,571,178 downwards.
TAGGTGTTGGCGTATAAGCAGTCTAGTGTCAAGTAGGCCTAAATTGTCGTCTATGAAATCAAGGTTGGGCACTGACGCCGCCAAAGCATCAGCGGCCTCGTTTTATGAGATAGCAATGTGGGATAGTATCCACTGAAACATCACTGTCCTTCTCTCGGATATGATTTGATGGGCCATCTTGAATACTTCGCGTTGAAGAGGTGAATCAACGGTGGAACTGGACAGCCGGCGGAGAGCCCTACGACTTATTTCAGAGTTTATTTCACTTAAAATACCAGCCTTTGAATTGAAACGTAGAAAAAAATGAAACGGCAATTGAAAGGGGACGAAAAACAACTTATCGCAGAGGGGAGCCGAACCCACGTCTTCCACGGTACGCGTGCGGTGATTTATTTGTAAAATAATACAAAAATGTCGATGGGAAATTGGGCGAGTTGGCATACCTGTATTTTGTAACAGCGCGAGCAGACGACACACAAAGTGACCTGCTTCGTCTTTGTGTGTCGTCTGTTTGCGCTGTTGTTACAAAATGCTTTACGTCCTTAAGCTACCGCGGCGCCATTTGCCTGTTCAATATCTTGGGTATTTGTGCCTGTGCATTATATGAGCCGCGAAAGTTTTAGCCAGCGCCACTGATGGCCATGGCGGCAGATGTGGAACGTCCTTTTAACCGCTGTGGATATGATGGGAACTTGATGGGAACGTATGGGAACTTTCAGCAGGCAACTGGCAAATAAACCGTGTATGCTACGTCATGTCGAGGTCCCCTCACTATGCCATGCGCAAGAAGAATACGGGGAAGCGACGGCTTAAATTTTTATTAGTTCCTTCCCACACACACGCCAGTGACTTAACAGCTGCGCAGCTGAATAAAATTTTGCTGATCTAGACATTCTTTCCTTTTTTCTATGTCTTTGTTAGGCCTCTCCGCCGCAATGGCTATCTTATTCGCGTTTATTCATGTCCAGCTTCCTGTGAGCATGCGCAAAACAAAATTACATGACCACTGGTGTGCATTTAAAACATCGTGCGACACTGGATTTAGGACCAGCTGCGCTAAAATGTTCCCCAACAGGCAGCTTCTGCGTTTGCCTGATTTCTGTTGTTGAATGAAATACTGCTGCGCTATTTTTTCTGGTTTATTACGATTCATTTTCAGGCTAGTTGCTTTCAGTATTCTCTTGAACCAACTTTTAGGACCCGAACGTATGCAAGCATGAAGAGGTTGGAAGCCAGCACGACTTCTGGGCAAATAAAACGCTCAGCTACAGTTAATTAAGGGGAAAGAGCTGTGCACAAGGCTGTACACTGAAGAGAAACGCAAAACGCGACTCTAATTAGGCGTGGCTTTAATTAGTGGCCCTCCTGAATCTAAAGTAGAATAGGAATTGCAAACTCAAACAGAGGAAGGCAAGAAAAAAAAAAGAAAGAGAGGATGGCGGAGGGTGGGACAGGAGGTGTGTAGTGGGAAAGAGTGCTCTGCAACGAAATGTGTATTTATCGGAAGAAGGTAACTGCCCCTTCTACTTGCTAGTCGAAAATTATTTCCGTAATCATCAAAGGACTTCTTTTCTTTTGCTTTTTCGAAGTACAGAAAAAAAAAACATTTAAGAACCAAAAGTGGCGACGTGCAATGCCCGCCACATAATGTCAGAGGTAGTTCGGCGCTGCTCCATTCAGTAGAAAGCACCGCACGAGATGCTTTCTGTACATGTAAGACGTCTTACAACGTGTAGGGGATATAAACTTTGCTTGGAATTCTTTCTAAATTTGAATCCTGTGTGAACAGATCTTTACAACTCTTCGACTAGCTACTTCAGTGGCGAGGGTGACGGAGGTTCACCTTTTGAGAAATTGTGGCAGCAGATCCTCTAGCCCAAGAATACCGGGACGTAAATAAACAATTCAGCGCTCACTTAAGAGGACAACTTATGATTACAGAGCAGTGATTGGTCAACAAACAAGGCGACTAGTCAATAAACCCACACATGCTACCTGAAGGCATCAATTTTGCCGGATTCGAGACCCTCGCTATGTAATAAGTGAGAAGAAAGGGGATTAACCGAGGGGCCCGATTTTTATTAGTCATATCATAAGAAGCCAACAAACATTGACACCAAGGACAACATAGCGGAATTACTTGTGCTTAATAAATGAAATAAAGAAACAATAAATTAACTGAAATGATAGTGGATGAAGAAACAACTTGCCGCAGGTGGGGAACGCTCCCACAACCTTCGCATTTCGCGTGGATGGGGAAACGGCACCGCGGTAGCTCAGTTGGTAGAGCATCGCATGCGAAATGCGATGGTTGTGGGATCGTTCCCCACCTGCGGCAAAATGTTTCCTCATACACTTTCATTTCAATTAATTTATCGTTTCTTTATTTCATTTATTAGGCACAAGTAATTTCGCCTATGTTGTCCTTGGTGTCAGTGTTTGTTGGCTTCTTATAATATGTCAACCAGCAACATGAAGCTGCCACACTCAGCATCAAGCTTCTAATCAAGACGATAATAGGAGAAGTTGCAATGAACGACCGAAAGTGCACAAGCATATCGGGAGGAAACGTCGCGAAACGGTAGGCAGAGCACCGTAAGCATTTTTGCAATGGCCAGTAAGTATAGTAGAGCGTCGCACTTTCGGAGGCGCCCAACGTTTCTGCGCAGGCGCGAGTAAGAGTGGGTGCGAGAGAGAAAATCTGGGGGCTTTTGCTCCTTGAATATCTGACTTTGCCTAGGCACTATACGTAGAAGTTTCCTTGCTCGTGTTGTATGCGTTTGTCCCCTAGGCGTGCCGGCATGGCGGAGTTGGGTGGAGTTTACGCTTCTACGCTGGCTGCCGGCGCGGTGAGGCAATGGGCACACGGACGCCCCATCTGGTGATCGCTGGGCCTGAAGGTACGTCGGACAGACTTTCTCGCACTTGCGGCGCTGGTGCTGAGTCCGTCATGCCAGATTAAACTTTTCATGCCCCTTACGGCGCTCTACCTTCAAAAAAAAAACATTGCTCATTTTTCCGGGGGGCAGTAGGTGCCGTAGTAAAGGCCCGGCCTGCTCTCCTGGTGCAGTATCTTCGCCCTTGGCAGGCTTATCGTATGCTGCTGTCCGTGACTTTTCAGGAGCATTTTTGAGTGGTCCCCTTCGAGTGAAATAAACGCACAGCGCCTTAGCAACCGCGGTTGGACGCCACTGCCTGATGTTACGCCATCAGGATCATTGGCATTGCGTCTCGCCGGCGTTAGGTTAGGTTAGTTTATGTTAGGTTAGGTTAACGTTACATTAAGTTACGTTAGCGTTAAAGGCGTTAGGGTGGCTCGGGTATTCACACAGCGGTTATGCTGCAATGATTATTGTCTTTGCGTCTCGCCCACGTTTCGTTACGTTAACGTTAAGTTTGGTAAGGTTAGGTCAGGTTACGTTAGCGTAAGAGGTGTTAAGGTAGCGCGACGTAGTCTCATAGCGGTTGCAGGGGCGTCGAGTGTCACCAGAGACCTTTCAGCCACTTGCGTTAAACAGCGGTTGCTAACTCCTTCTAGATTTTCAATATATGCGACCCGGCCCCTACTACGGTCCCTACTGCCCCCACGGAAACAACTGTGATGTTATTTCCAAGGTACTCGGGCGTAAGGCGCGAGAAAGCTATGATCCGGCACGACTGACTTAGCACGAGAGCCGCATGTGCGAGACTGTCTGACACAGCGGTTGCCAAATAGGGCGTCAGTGCCCGCTGCTTCACCCATTTCCCCACGCAGGCAGCCAGCGTCTGAGCGTAAACGGACTCGACATCACTCCGCAATGCCTAAGGACAAACGCATACAACACGCGCGAAGAAACGTGTCCTCCGTGGTGCCTACGCAGAGTTATATATTCAAGGAGGAAAAAAAGCCTAAACATTTTCTCTCTCGTGGCCGCCCTTACTGCGCAAGCGCACAAACGTCGGGCGATCCCTCCAATGACCGTCTCGTGTCGAATCGCCACTGTCTGTTGCTTGCATGCTTCGCGCTTATTTGCCTGTAGTCGGTCACATGACTTAACGTCGCTGTATTACTAGATCTCTTCACTCTTTTCGTGGTCATGTTTGGCGCGCTCCGCGGCGTCCGCGCTAAGTGTCCGTGTTTTCTCTGAGCGTGTTGGTTGCGTCTTGTGTCCATACGCTCCAGCGTGAACGTTTGCCAGTTCCAGGTGAAAGTTCTCGTCGCCCGCTTTAGAGCTCCATCTCCGCGGCGCCTGTACACGTTACGCCTATCAAGCGGTAAGTGACAGTTCCTGGAGTCAGTCTTTTTCTGTTAGTAGCCCTGCAACCTTTTCGATTAGCGTGTCGCCGGGTCTGCGCGTAATCGCATGCCGGGCACTGTACATCCCCATAGTCTGTGGTCACGGTAACAGTAATCGGCGATTGACTATCCGCTGTGCTCCCGCAATAATGCGTCTGGTCCCATCCTGCTATTCTGCAAACTTCAGAGCTTACTCTGTGATATATTGTTTCTGTGCAGTGCTGAGATCCGCCGAAAGAAAAAAAGAATATCTGAATGTGTAACTTTTGAGCCGCTAACTACTACCATGTAGCCCAGAGGATGGGTCCGCGAGAGCTACCGCTGTGTCTTTCGTGAACAGTGGCAAATAATAATGAAATTATTATAATAATTCCCGATACGCATTTTCCGGAATAGCCTAGCTTGAGCTTCATTTGCGCTTTGCTTGCGTAACCGCCATTGCGATAGCAATTGTACACCTGCGGAAAGTTGGAATAACTGAACAGTTCTAGGCATTTGTATCACGGTCGGAGTTGTCGCTGCCCATTATGGCCGGCCGCCCTGCTGAATTTCACCATGTCTGTCTTTAGGGCTGGTATACTGCTCTTGCCAAACAGTGCCGTGCGCGTTTCTTGGAATGACGAAACTTTTGGGAGACTTCTTAGACTTCTGCTAGCTTTCATGTGATCGGATACTAGTATGCTGGTGACATCAAGTGAAGTTTACTCCTCGGCTGTACGTGACGATCGAAACGTTGGCACTGACTTAATTGTTCGTTCGCACGTATGGTATCTTTTAGTACGTATCAGTGAAAGCTTTTCTCAGTTGACTGTTTCTGCCAAGCAGTCGTATGGTAAACGTGTCGCTTAAGCTTCGTACCCGTGCTGTTGGCGTTTGTTTGAACATAATCCAAAGCATCCAAGCCCAAGCACTCAAGATATGTCTCGGTCTACCGCGGAGTGCGTCAACGACTGAAGTTATTGCAGTGGCTCAAGATTTCACTATTAGAACGCACATTAGCATTGAAACAATGCGTGTGCACCTAAGACACTTCACCCGGAACCCTACCCACCACCTAGCAAGTCTCCCAGTAGATAGGCCCCACACGACATTCAGTGCGACTGTCTTCGCGCACCGTGACTCTTTCAGGTCAGGTTACACACCTGCGGCAAGGCCTTCTATTCCTCCATGGTGTATGCGCCGTACTAAAGTGAACCTTACAGTCCCAGGACTTCAGAAAAAGTCGGACTTGCCATCATCAGCGCTCAAGCAACTAACTTTATTTCTCTTGTACGAGAAATACAGCGACTGCACACACGTCTACACTGATGGATCAACTACATCAACCAGTTCCGGCGGCGCTGTAGTTATACCAGCAATGAGAATAACCAAGCGGTTCAACACTTCCCATGTCACTACGTCTACAGCTGCAGAGCTCGCGGCTCTCCGCGACGCGCTTCAAGTGATAAATACTGAAAGTCCTAGAAAATGGGCAGTCCTCTGCGATTCCAGGCCTGCCTTGCAATGTGTGCATTCATTTCTCCGACATGGAACTCACGATCAGCTCACGTGCGAAATCGCGGAACTTGTCCATCACTTAGGAGAAAAAGGCCATGATATCTCTTTTCAGTGGATACCAGGTCATTGCGGTATCATTGGTAATGAAGACGCCGATAAAGCAGCTCGGACGTCAAACCAAGAAGACCGCTGCGTCCCCATTCCGCTCTCAAGGACCGACGCCGCGAGACAACTTGGCATTCTGGCACGCACGATCTCCTTAGCAGAGTGGAATAATGTACGTACAAGACGCACAAGACTGCACCGACTAAACCCATCACTTCAACTCAGACCTCCAGCCGGTGTGCACCGGCGTGAAGCGTCTCTTCTGTGTCGGTTATGGCTTGGAGTGGCCTTCACGAATGCCTACTCAGCACTAATTGGAATGGCTGATAGTCCTGCATGTGATGTTTGCGCATGCGAGGAGAACATTGACCACATATTGTGCCATTGTCCTCAATTTTAAGCCCAAAGACAATATTTGTCCGACACATTGAGGAAACTAGACGATCGTCCTCTGAGTGAACAGACAATATTAGAGCACCGTCCCGACCGATCATCGGCTCAGAAGGCAGTGAAGGCACTTTTGTGTTTTCTCAGAACCTCTGGTTTGCTCGAGCGACTTTAACTGAAATGCTGTCCGTACGCGTACCTACACCTTCTCTCTCCCTTCTTTCTCTTCCCCTTCTCCCTTCCCCCAGTGTAGGGTAGCCAACCAGACTATTGACTGGTTAACATCCCTGCCTTCCTGTATTCTTCTCTCTCTCTCTTGTTTGGGTAACTGCGATTGCGAAAGTAATCGTAAAACTGCGGACATTTGGAATAACAGAACTTCTGATGGCGTTTGTATCGCGATCGGAGAACTTGCTACACGTGATGGCCGGTCGGGCTGCTGAATTTAACCACGCGCACCTTAAGGGCTGGTATTTGTTTCTATCAAACAGCGTCGTGCAAATTGTTGGAATAACGAATCCTTTCGGCGACTTGTTGGACTTCTTTATTTACACGCGAACGTGTGCATGCTAATACGGAGTTAAGGTCAACGTCGCGTCTCAGCTCACTAACACTCGAACCATTGCGTTAACTAACTCGTTCGCCGGTGCTCGCATTTTTTATGATGCTAGCGTGTCTCGACTTGACCCTTTCTGTCATGCGCTCGTCGTGATTAACCGTGTCGCTTAAGCTTCGTCTGCCACTGGCATTTTCTTTGCGTAACAAATGCAATCGTAAAACCGCGTAAGAATGGATTAACTGGACTTGTCTTATTTATTTATTTATTTATTTATTTATTTATTTATTTATTTATTTATTTATTTATTTATTTATATTCTGAATGCTACTCTGAATGCCACGTCAGGCGTTACAGAAAGGAATGTGATTCTTACAATGCATGAAACCGTGGTTTTGAAGTATTAGGGAACAGCTGGTCGCTGTCATTGGAATGAAGGAATAAGCATGCAGGTTTGTACACGAACTTGAGACGTGGTATACAGATGTAAGCATCTGTATCAAGATCAGAGTACTTTCTGCACGTGATGTTCATTGGCCGGCCTCGCTGTTGAATTTTATACCACGCTTGTCTTTGGGACTGGTATATTCGTGTCAAAAAGTGCCGTGCACGTTTCTCAGAATAACAAACCTTTTGGGCGATTTGTTAGGGTGCTGCCTAGTTGCACGTGGTCGGGTGCATACTATTATGATGGTAAGATCAAGTTTACGTCTCATCTTCCTGTAATGATCGAAACAGTTACGCTACTTAGAATATTCTCGTTCGCACGCGGTGGTATTTTTTAGTAATGGGGAACGTTTTTCTCTGTTGACTGTTAAATTTGTGCCGCGTGCCAGCCCCCTGATTAATGGTGTCGCTTAAGCGTCGTCTGCCGTTTAAGTTTTGTTTGCGTAAGCGCGATTGCGATATCAATCGTAAAACAGCGTAAGGGTGGAATAATTTTTGTAGGTATTTGTGTCACGATCAGAGCACTTGCTGCACGTGATAGTTGGCTGGCCGCCTTGCTGAATCTTCCCACGCGTTTTTTAGGCGCTGCTATATTACTCGTGCTAAACAATGCCGTGCATGTGCGTTTATCAGAATAACGAAACGTTTGGGCGGCGACTTGTTCAACTGCTGCGTATTTACACGTTGTTGGATGCATACTAGTATGATGGCGAGGTCGTGCTTACGTGCCAGCTGTGTGTAACGATCGAAACGTTTACGCCATTAATTCGACTATTGATCCTTCGCATGCTGTATTTTTAGTAGTCGGGAACGGTTGTCTCTGTTGACTGTTAAATTTGTCAGGCACTTTCGGCAATTAACCGTGTCGCTTATGCTTCGTCTGCTGCTTGCGTTTTCTTTGCGTAACCGCGATTGCAAGAGTAATCGTAAAACTGCGTGAGGCTCGAATAACGGAACTTTTGCAAGCATTTGTATATCAATGGCAGCACCTCTCACACATGGCGGTCGGCCAACCGAGCTGCTCCAGTTTTCTTCCCTCTCGCATTTGCTATAATTCGGACCAGCGTACGTTCGGAAATGTGTGCGCGACGTACTGTACAGTATTACCAGATCGTTCCATCCCCATATTGTCATTGTATCATTACCGAATCTATAGTCGACATTCGCCTGATAGTTTTTTATTGTCATAGGAATTGTTGGACACTTCCGTCGAATCGACCAAAACCTTGGACACTTCGAATCGATCCAAAACCGCGCCGCCCGCTTCATTGTCAGAGACTATCACCGCGACTCTAGCGTGACTAGCATTAAGTCATCTTTATCTCTCTCATCTTTTGAATCGCGAAGAACCATAGCATTGCTTTGTCTATTTCACAAGATAATCCATAGCACGCACCCGTCCACTCTGCCGCTCACTCGTCCATCTCGTACATCTCGGCGTTTACATAATCATCTCAGTTTCCAGCGTATCTTTGGCCGAACAAATGCTTTCAATTCTTCCGCGTTACCACGTGCCATTCAACATTGGAATAACCTACCAAATGACATAGTTGACATTCTTGACCCAGTATCCTTCAAAGCACGCTTATGCATATTATTTCCATAATTCGTCACAACTAAACCATACCGCGCACCTAAGCAAATACTTGTAGCGAAGTTGTATAGGTTTTTCTTTTTGTTTTGTTTGAATGTTTGTTTTAATTGCTTTAACACTATTACAGACTTGTTCTTCCACCTTCACCTCCTACCATTTGTATAATCTCTTGGTACCTTTTTGTTACTTCACACAGTCGTTTGTTTCATTTATCCCGTTATTTATATTGTTAGATATTTGTTCTTTCATGTTTACTCGCTAACAATGTATAATTTCTCTTTACTCCTTTTTTTGGTAATTCCCTGTATCCTCCCCTCACGCAATACTCCTTCGGGAGCCTGTGAGGTAAATGAATAAATAAATTCCGCCATGCGGCGTAGACAGCCTATGTGCGCCGCGGTGTATTGTTTCTTCGTGAGAGCTGTACTCGTGCAGCTTTAGTGTCAATGGTCACGTAAACTTTCCTCGGCAAAATCTGTAAACACGTTGTGGCTCGAAGCAGCAGGAAACAATCGCTTGTCGCGGCTGCTTCGCCTCAGCACGCCAGCGTTCCGACAGCGAGTTTCCCCTGTCATCTAGTGAGATTTGTTCATGTTTGACTTTTCGCACTACACCAAGGTTGTCAATTTAACAAGGAAGCGAAGGTCTACTATAATTTACACTGGCGCTAACACGCTTCATTTACTTATTATAGCTGTCTGGTAATTTGATATCGCAGTCATTGCTTCGCCTTTCGCGAGAAACTGCGCTATTATTACCGTTATCAGCTCATTTGACAAAACCATGTTGACGTAGAGATATTAGGATAATTCCTCTTATCTTTTCACAGAATTGAAACTATTACTTCTTTTCTGGTGACTGCCAGCTCAGCTAGTTTGCATAAAGCCAGAAGGGAGGAAACCACCGAATCAAAGACCTGTGCTCTGGTATTTATTAGTGTCTCCCTATTAACTCGTAGACGACTTCAATTAGACATCCCCATTGTCATGAGCTCCCTGGCTGAAGGCTCCATCTACGTGGACGAAGTGTCATTTGAAGCAAATTTTGGAGCAGTATTTGCTCAGGGTACTTCATCCTGTTTTTGCGCCCGTCTATCATTGATATTATCATAACGTCTTCCGGAAGGGTATCGTCAGAAAATAAAAAAAAAGACTTTGTCCCTACTCCTGATTTGTTCCTTGGTCCACGACGGCGGGCCACAGTCGTGTAGTCGTTACCATCAGGGTCACGCGGTTATCACGCATTGTCTTCGTTTAGTCGTCGCTGACGTAGTCGGAATGGCTATGTCACTTTGGCATTTAACATCGGTGATATTTAAAATCTCTCAACTTAGTGCCTATACTCTATTCTTTCTCTCCAGTGGCATTATGCAGGACGTACCAGGAGTTCAAAGCGAATGTAATGTGCAGAATGACAGCGTGTAGAAAAAAGTGTAAACAACAAAGGAAATTAATAATCATATCACTCGTATGTCAGCAAGGACCCGTAGTGGTGGCGCAGTGGATTTGGCGTTACGCTGCTCAGCCCGAGGTCGCGGGATCAAATACCGGCCATGGCGACCGCATTTCTTTGGCGGCAAAATGCAAAAATGCCAGTGTACCGTGCATAGGGTGCGCGTTCAGGAATCCCAGGTGGTCATAATTAATTCGGAGTCTAAATAAATAAATAAATAAATAAATAAATAAATAAATAAATAAATAAATTTCCAATAAAGAGATGCAATCGTTGTTGATATGCCGGAATTGTTAGCCTGGCTGATCGTCTGGCATACTACTCCAGCTGCTGGGTGATAATTATGATTTACAGAGTCACCACGCAAACACACGAACAGCACATACAGTCACACACACCCACATACAATAAACTAAAAAGGTGGGATCAATGAGTGAATGACATTGCAGCACAGTGTTTACGCAATTTCCTCGCTCTTCAGCCATCTGCTTGTATTACCATGCGTTTGGCATCTAAGAAAAAGTTCTCATATTGATTAACAGCATTTTACACGGAAATCGCTCATTGCCCCCAAGATTCTTTACTATACCAAATTGAAATGCTCGGAATGCTAAAAATACAATTTTGAACCTCTCAATTTCCCAAAACACATGTGGTCAGCTACAGTTTGGTGCCGATATTTGAATATGAATACCTCTTGAGATAAAAACGACAAACGTGTCCTCTGTAGCAAGATCGCACAGAAGTCAGGACACTTGTCTAGAACGCGTTCCTGACGGTAAAATCAACTTTCATAGCATGAGGCCACCAGCTCGCCGAGCGGAGACAAGGCATCTGTTAAATGTTGACGTGCATGGTCACATGCAGCCAGTGTCGCACAACGTGCTGTCGCCACTGCTGCCAGTGCAGTCGAAAGCACGAGAGTCGCGGGTTCTAGAGAAGCGTCTTGGCCTCCGTGCATATCTGAACTTCCGTAAGTTATTTAGCAAATTTCTTGCAAAATTGGTGCTGATTAAACTTGTGAATCTAAACAGTTTCAAATATATGGTTTATTTTGTGTAATTATGTGTTATAAAATTCGCCACACGCTACATTTGTACGCATTTTTCTAGCTGCTACTATACGTGTACCGATTATGGGCTTCTACTAGCATTCGTCTGCTGGCTAAACAACTCTCTGGACAAGTTAATCCTATGAATCATAATTAAACGAAATAATTAATTTTTTGAAGACTTAACCACCTGGTGTCTCGAAAGGCAAAAATTAGAAAAAAAATGACATCATCTTCATATACAGGGCGATGTATAGAGCAGAATCTTTTACTGTCGTACCTGGGTTGAGAGCGAGCGCACTTAATCGTCCCGTGTGAAAAGCTGTCGCCACGGCCCGCGCAGGGGCTGCTGGTTTGCGGCGAAAAGCATACCGGGTTAAGAAGCATCGTTCTCTGTCCTTTTCGAGTTCCTGCAGCCCCAGCGAAAGACGCCTGCCACCTATAGGGGCTACAGATCTATAGCAAGCAGCTCATCTAATTGAACAATTAATGCAGTCACGCAGTAATAATAATAATAATAATAATAATAATAATAATAATAATAATAATAATAATAATAATAATAATAATAATAATAATAATAATAATAATAATAATAATCAACCAATCAAAGGTGTTTATTAAAGCGGCCAGGAACAACCTTGAGGGTCTCGGTGCTGGCGCACTCGCCAATACCATGCACAGGAAAAGCAGTGCACGCCCACCCTCACGTACACACATACACACGCGCTCACACAAACACGAAAAAATAATAACTTTGCGAATACAGATTTTAACAGAGCATAAAATGTGTACACGAAGAGAATACAAAGCGAAAGTCGAGAAACAGTGAAAAGGAATTACAGAATGACGGAACACACAACAGATATGAGAGTTTTTGTTCAATTATTGAAATTCCTCTGCAACTCCTTTCAGGAATATTAAAATCAGACATGAAGGCATCCAGGCACTATGAATGGGCGTTATAACATATGTCGCCTGCACTCTGGATAGAGGGTCACAACAATCTGAAGGCTGAAAAGCACGCTGTTTCCTTGTGTCTTTCTGCGGAATGTAAAATCGCACATTAGAAAGCAAGTGCGAGCCGCAGATTTTTCCATGTATTAATTTGTGGAGAAAACGAACATCCGATTTGTTGCGTCTACAGGTGAGGGTAGGTAACGTGACTGTCTGGGTTAGCTCTATGGATATGGAAGGCTTTTTACAGAATCGAAGTTTACATATAGATGTCAACTTTTTTTTGCACACTTTCGAGAACTTGACCTACAAGTGCCGCCCCAAACGATGGAGGCGTTCTCAAGAACTGGAAGGCATACGCTCTTCTATAAAGTTACAAATGACCCAGGTTGTATGAAGTCTCTCGCCACCCGACATACCGTGTCGAGCGTTCGAAGTGCACACTGCCTCGTCTGTTAGGCGTGAGGCGAGAAACCATGGGAGCTATCGAAGTACACTCCAAGATCCTTCGTTCCCTGAGCTCTTGGCAGGAGAACTTCTTTAACGCTATAGGGAAATAGAGTCCTGTTAGTCTTCTACGTGAAGCGTGCAACTTTCGTTTTTGATGCGCACCATGACGAAAAATTCACCATGACCATGACTCAGCGCACCATGACGAAAGATTCGCGATGTCCTTCTGAAGAACGGCGCACTCATTAACATTTTTTGCCGCTTTGAAAAGTTTCGCGTCATCAGTGCATAACAAAATTGAAGAGTTTTGAATGACTGCCGAAACGTCGTTAATAAACAGCGAGAAAAGAAGAGGGCCCAGGACAGACTCTTGAGCAACTCCACTTGTAACCGCATACAGTTCTGACGACTCACCATTTACGCTAACGTAGCAGTACCGGTCGCGTAGGTTGCTTCTTATCAGCGCTTTGATAGAGGGGTGAAGATCAAGTTGTGTCAACTTTTGAAGAAATATTTTGTGGCATACGACATCAAACGCCACACTGAGGTTAAAATAAATAATCTCCCGCTGTCATTTCTTATACACTGCTTGAGAGGCATGCACCATGAAGCTGACGAGGTTGGTAGTTGTGGAGCATCTCGATATGAATCCTTGCTTCTGAGGAACGATGGTATTTTTAGTAGAGGATGAAATCATTGAGTGCAGAGTTGACTCGAATAATTTAGATGCTGCGCATAGGAGAGAAATAGGCCTGTAGTTATTCGCAGCAGTTCTTACCCTTTAAAGACGGGAACGACCCGCGCGGTTTTCCAAGCCACTGGTAATGTGTTCGTCTTTAAAGCAGAATTAAAAGTACAAGTAAGCACTGGAACAAGCACGGACCCGTACGACTTAATCAAAGCAGGTGGAATGTCATCAGGACCACACCAAAAAGGTGGTTTTAAGCGTCTGATGCTCTTAAAGACAAGTTCCTCTGAGACCGATAGACTTGAATCCTGGGAAGGGTGATTGGAAAGCTCACTAACTCTGTCACTTTACCCTTCACCGTACACAGACCCCAAGTTTAGGGCGAAGGCGACCGTGACATCTGGAACAGGTTGGCTATCACCGCTAAGTAGAGAGGTATCTTGTTTCGTATTGCTGAAATACTGTTCACGAACGTGTCTCCAGAAAGACTTTGAATTTTTAGAAGTACTAGCCTCCGCATGTGTTTTACAGACGGAATGATCAAGCTCGTAAAGACGTTTAGAGAGTGCCCTGTACATATTAAAACATTTACGCCAGTGTTGCTGTTCAATAATTGGTTGGCTGTAAAATGGGAACGCAGAAAAATAAGTATATCTGAAATGACTGAGAAAGAAACGAGGCAGCACCCGCTGAACGAAATGCGTACGTTATTTATGGGTGGCTATTGAAAAAGAAAGGAATAATAATAATAATAATAATAATAATAATAATAATAATAATAATAATAATAATAATAATAATAATAATAATAATAATAATAATAATAATAATAATAATAATAATAATTCACAGTGCGTAAAATCGGGCTGTTTACACAAAGAGGTATTTGGAACTTTGTATATCTTTTCGAACACATTTCTACGAGCGTAAGAAACGCGACTGAGAGCGTGACAAGTGATTCGAATGCTGCTATGTGCTCGTTTTTTATTACTTTATCCTTTACGGGGGGGCCCGCAAGTTATGCGAAAATCAAAGCTATGGACTCACAAATGACCGCACTGATGAGCAGCAGCAGAAGGCGCTCTGACGAGCATACGAGGTCAAAGACATAACCATAAATAAGAAGACGACTTCTCGAGCTGTGTCCGTCGCGCAGCTGGCGTCGCACAGGTGTAGGTGATGGTGCTTTCGGCGCTATAGAAAAAGTCCTCATTTTCTTTTTTGTTGTTTTTTTGAATCTGCTAACATTCAAAGAGAAAGGGAAGCGATGCTACCAAAGTACTAGGCAAATATATAAATGAAACGTTAGGATTATAGGAATGCATCATCTCAACAAAGTCAGGAACCGAAAAAAAAGAGAAAAAGAAAGCGAATACATTAGTCGGAATGTTGATGAGTTTCTTTCACGAAGACTAACCGAGTGAATATTTGGGCGCTGACAAGTTGTATGAGATGAACAGGCGAATTACGTGATGGGAACAAGAGCGACTACTCATCCGTCTTTTTTACGATGAAAATAAAACTCATAATCTAAACAAATGGACTATAACTGCCGCAATAGTGTTTTCGAAATAAAGAAAAGTAACATGTATGTGCACCTCAATCACACGGCCTGGAAGCCGTCAGTCAATATTACAATAATTAAGATAGCTCATTGATTTAGCAGTATACTTGAACGGTTTTCGCACAAGTGGTTGCGCACACACTTTGTACGATAAAGGCAATACAGCGCCAAGCTACAGACAAACGATGGGCGCACAGCGAACATATTTTACGCTGTACCCGCCGTTTCATGACGTTCAAGCTGCTTGCGAATAACGAGATAAAGAGGGGAGCAGAAACAACGAAAAGAAGGATATGCCGACATTCGGAGCTTAAAGAGTTCGTCAGCACTCAAGCACACGAACGCAGACATGTTCCGTTAAACTGAGAAAACCGAGGAATTGTGTTTTCTGCTCACCTTGGCTTGCGCTCTTTCTCAAGGATGATGAATGGAGCTTCTGCACTTGAAGAGGCTGAAATTAAATTACCCTTAGGCGTGCCTGGCATTAGTTCGCCGAAGCACTGGGGGCGCCTGCCCGACTTTGGCGCGCGCATAAATCACGCTCGGACCGGAGACGGTTTCGGAGACGCCTGCACCGCGCGTGCATTACTTTTTTTACTAACAAGGCCCAGCACTCTGGCGGCAAACCGACTTGCACGATGTGCGATGTTGTTGCGGAAGCTAATTCAAAGGCCGATTTGCAACCATCTGAGAAGGAAAATCGAGATTCTCTTTAGTTTCCAGCCGCCGCGTGTACTTCCTATACATATCAATAACAGCAGCACTTGCAAACCTACTCAGCCATCCTAGGAGATCGTATGTGACGCTGACTAAGTTTCAGCAAGCTCGATGTTGATTTGTTTGAAGCAAAGCCAGACGTAGGGAACAAATATGTTGGTGTGTTCGTGTTTGATTAATCGTTCGAGAACGGACACATGGTTTTAGATTCAGCCGCATGCAGAAACTGAAACTGGAAGAACCGTAGTGGGGAGTGGAGTTTATAATAAGTGTACTGTGAATAAATTTTACGCAAAGAATAGTTCACGCTTTATGGTGATAGAGGGAAGGCGACGTAATTGGAAGAAATTTATGTATTTATTTATTTATAGTGCCCCCAGAGTAAGTATACATTATAGAGATAAAGGAGGTTAAAAATGAAATTATACAGAAAACACGCAGTATAACTAACAATAAAAATTATGCTAGCTCACTAATTTGCATATCATAATAAACAGAAGAATAGTGGCAGTTCACCATAAAAATCTGATGGTACACTTTTCAAAACACATGTTAGGAATGATAGATTAATGCGTACATAGCTAAGTCACAAATGAATATTTGATGTTTATAGGTGCAAAAAAGTCGCATGATATGTTAACCATAAGTTTCATGATTTAGATGTAGTTCAATAAAGCATCTCTAAATTAAACAGGATTACTTATGCTAACAATAGATACTGGCAGACCGTTCCATCCATTGCATGCTTTGGGTAAAAATGATTGCGAATATGTTAGTGTGTTAGACCGAGGCACATTTAGCGAACTAGCCATGGACGTGGTTGATAATTGTGGAGGCTGTTCGACGCGGCGTCACTTTAATTCCGGCTGCAGAGTTGTACTTTAGTCTTTAGATTTGTCCTGTTGCAGTGTTCTACTTTGGTCTTTAGATTTGTCCTGTTGCTCTCCTTTCCTTTTTCCTTTTTCCTCCCCTCCTTCCTATCTTCCATTTCTGTGTTGCTGTCGCCTCCCTTCAGAAGAGTAGGCAGGCGTTGTGCCCCTTCCGGTGGCAGTTGCCAGCCTGCTCCTCGCTTTCCCTTTCCTGTTACCTGTGTATATGTGTATATGTGTGCAAAACAAATAATAATAATAATAATAATTACCTTTTGCGTATGATATCTACGTGAAGATATGTATGTTGCTGAATTAATCCATGGTGACCGAAGCGCTGCGTTCTGGTTGTAAATCTTATGAAATAAGCATAGGCGCCGTTGCTTCCTGCGGGTTCAAAGCGAAAGTAGGGTCAGTGTAGTCTTCATTTGTGTTACGCTTGCCGTACGATGGTAATTAGTTAGTATAAACGAAACGGAGCGATTCTGGATGCTTTCGAGGCAGTTAATTGAGATGGCGCATGATGTGGGTCCCATACTGATGATGCATATTCCAACCGTGGACAAACATATGTCGTGTATAACGATTGTTTGAGTGATCATGGTGTGAGCGAGAAGTTTCTGCGAAGATATCCAAGTGTGCGATTAGTTTTTGCTCGTTATAAAGTTTACATGGTACATCCAGGATAAGTTACAGGTATATGGACGCCTATATATTTGTAGTTTCTAACGCTCTCTAAAGGAACGTTGAAGTTGAAGTTGAAGTTTATTCATATGAAAAAACATAGGTACATAAATGTAATATACAGATGAGGGTCCCAAAGTAATGATACTGAAAACGGGACCCTCGGTTAGTAACTACAACAGAATTGTAACATAGTTGGCAGCATAACAGTGGATAGCATAATAATATATTAGTTGCAAGAAAAGCAAATGATAACGAAAAGAAAAAAGAAAAAAACCAAACAAACTATGCTCTAATCGATATAGTGTAACAGGAATAACAACGGGAGTGACAAAATTTATACAATTGTTAAACGCAAAAAGCAAAAAAAAGAAGAAGGTATAAAGTAAATACGCAGGACAAGCTTCATTAGTACGGGATATTCGCATCGAATTTACATTTCTTGACGTTAAGTTGCTTGTGCCATTTTATGGTACAGTCATGCAGTGTGTTTAAATCGTCCTGATCAGACGAAATATTAGTGTCATTAGTAATTTTGCCCTATATCACGCAGTCATCTGCAAAAAAGACAAATTTTAAACGAAATGCTATCAGGTACATCATTAACGTATATGAAAAATAACAGCGGCCCAAGTACAGACCATTGTGGAACGACAGATATGACGGGTGTTAGACTTGAATTAACTTCATTAGCGCTTAGAATTTGCATGCTGTGTGTTAGAAATGGTTTTATCCAATTAAGTGCATTAGTATCAATGTTTAATGCCCTGAGTTAATGTAATAGTAATGTATGGTGTACTTTGTCAAATGCTTTAGCGAAATCAAGAAAATACAGTCCGAAAGAAATGAATGAATGTGGTGTTTTGTGGCGCAAGGGCCAAATGTGGTCAAAGAGCGCCAGGCCGGTCCGAAAGAAATCCTGCGTCCAAGTTGGAATGCAAGTCGTTAGTAAAGCAAAGAAGCTAGGTATCACAGGAGAATATTTTCCGAAAACCATGTTGGCTAGATGTGAAGAAATTGCTGGATTGAAGATGATTGATTACATGAGAATAAATTACATGCTCCACTATCTTACAGGGCACTGAAGTCAAACTAATGGGTCTATAATTAGAAGGGTTATGCGTATCACCAGAGTTATGAATTGGAATGACTTTAGCCGTTTTCCAATCTAAAGGCAATGTGACGTTGTGAAACGATTGACAAAAATCAATTCTAAACTTATAGAGCAATGCTCACTAGTACTGTGTAAAAATTTATTCTTAATTCCATCAACACCACATGACGATTTTAATTCTGATTTAGTTATGATTGATTTAATACCGTTACTATTAGATGCTATGGGATCTATCTGAGGGTATATTTTAGGTCGTATTTCGGGAGGAGGAGCAACATGCGAAGACGGCGAAAAGGCCTAAACGAACGTGTCATTTAGCACATCAGCGCATGCGTGGTCGGCGATTGCATTCCCAGTTGGTGAAATTAGGGTATATTAAATCGGTATTATATTATATAATATATTATATTATGTAATATTATATTAATTGGTATATTAAAGCACTCAACGTATTTACTAACAGCAAGCAATACACCGCCCTTAATTCTGTCAATTCTGCTTTCCGATACACAACGTATTTTTTACGGCAATGAAACAAGTCCTCGTTTGTGATTATGTCAGTCAGCTAAGTTGCACTTATCGCTATTTTGTCAGCATCAGTGTCACCAACCAGAGAAGACAATTCGGCCCTTTTATTAAATATATTGCAATTATTAGAGAATACAACGGAGATAACATATTTTACTATCGTTTACTATCGTTTATCGTTACTATTTTACGCCCGTTTTACTATCGCGAGTTCTGTAAGACATGACCTGACCGAATAATTCGAGAGTCGGAATTTCTGTGTCGTGGCGTTATTTCGTAGACAACATCGTTACCTAGGTCGTAGCCGTAACAATTTTCTCCCACGAATAGTCTTTTGTAATGATGCCTGTAGGGTGCCTTTAGTCCTTTGCCATATTTTGTGAATTTGTTTCTTATATTTCGCGTTGCCTCACCGAAGTCTTCGCTCCCAGTCATGCTGCTCCCTTTTAGAAGAGAACGCGTAGGCAGAACTTGTTCTTTGGTTTTATAAGAGGAAAACCTTACTATTAACGGCAGCAATTTTCCTTTAGTGAAGCGACCAATCCTATGTGAGCGCTCTGTGGCCGCATGTTAAACTGACTTTTAAAGTGTTATTTGTCAAATCTTGGGCTTTCTCCTCTGACTGCACGGGATTTTCTGTTCAAGTATCCGGTACACCGAAAAAAAAAAAAACAGATTGTCGCGACGTGAGCGATCTTCCGCGCCATCAAGTCGCGCACGAAGAGTGTTCGTATCAGTTACTACACTTTCAATCTTCTCGCGCAATAAGCTGACATCCTGGTTCCGTTGATCAAGGATACCGTCTGGCTTTCTACTTGCTGCAGTCTCTGATCGATGTCGGATATAGCATCTGAAACGGTTTTTTGCTGTTATTTCAGCTCATGAATTGTCTTCGACATAAAATTTTGTACAGAGTTTATTCGAATAGATCGTTCATTGAAGTCCCTCACGGCTTTGAGTACTTCAGCAAGTACTTCGTCCTTGGATGGGCCAGGATTGCTTTCCACGTCACCACACAGTGAAAGGAACAAGGAAAAGCACGGGTCACTCAAGGCTTCTGGGTACGGAAGCGCGACAACGAAGCGATTACTAGATTTAAAGCAAAGAAGTGTCAGTTTTGAAATGTAACTCACCTGTATCATGAAAACAAACAAACAAACAAGTGTGAGCCTGTCATCCTGTCGGTGCCTCCGTGCCCTCTGACTGTCCAGAGTGTATTGCCTGGCTTTAAGCGTCCCGCTGCTGGCACTGTCGATCTTGTCGCGGTTGCGCAGTGGTGAGCCGAAGATACGAATGGGGTGTCGTTCCAGATGCAGATTTGGTGACAGCTTCGATGCGGCTAAAGTGTGGCGGGAACAGGTTCACCGAATTTGCCGGCCACGGAAGCATAGACGATAGGCTCGTCACGCGAATCCAGTGGAACAGCGCACCGGAAACCAGCGATGAAGATAGCGAGTAACTGCAGCGTAAAAAAAAGGCAAGTGTGAGCCTGTCATCCTGTCGGTGCCTCGGCCATCCTGTCGGTGCCTCTGGCATCTTACAATGGCATCTAAATGGCATCTTACCACTGATTGGAGCCGAAACTGCACCCTTCGCATCACGTGTGCCTCGTTGTACTAATTGAGCTATGGCATCTTTCGTTTTCCTCCCACACTTTCTTCGCCACTTCTGTACACGTACCCGCCGCGGTAGCGCAGTGGCTATGGCGTTGCGCTGCTGAGCTTGTGGTAACGAGTTCGATAGTTCGGCCGCGGCGGCCGCATTCTTATGGGGCCAGAATGCAAAAACGCTAGTCTACCGTGCATTCGACGCATGTTGAAGAATCCCAGGTGGTCAAGTCTAATCCGGAGTCCACCACTACGCAGTGCGCCTCATAATCATAGCGTAGTTTTGGCACTGTTGCGTACTCCAGGGTAGCGTATCGTACTGCTGCCGAGTAGTAGCGGCGCCTGCCTATCGAAGCTCGACCGACATTACTTATTGGGTAGCGTGGCGTTGTCGGCGGGCTGCAGGCATCCAGTAGACCATGGCGACCAAGCAAGCGCGAGACGATTTTCTAGTGCGAAACTTGCACGGTTTACTCAAAGGTAGATGAAAGAAAATGAGAAAAGCATGAAGTATCTAAAGGTACATTTCGGAGCCCCTTAAATAGGCTCTCTACAAGTGTGGGCGGCATCTTGCTTCCGTCGATGTCACGTGACAGGCACAGAGAGAGGGCCCCTCCTCCTCTGGCATTACCGAGCAAGGAAAGGAAAAGTCACGCTTCATTTCGACGAAGCCTGGTAGAAGGCCGGGTGGTAGAAGGCCGGGTGGTAGAAGGTCGGGTGGTAGAAGGTCGGGTGGTAGAAGGTCCTTTGTGCGCAAGGTGCGTGACGTTAACTATCGCAGGAGAAGTCAAGCCTCATTTCGACGAAGCCTGGTAGAAGGTCGGGTGAAATTCCTGTCGCCACGTGGTGTCATACGCCAACCCTAACAGCACGTAACATTCGAATTTAATTTTTAATTACTTCTTGTTTATCATGGTGTCGTATTTTAATGACAATAATAAAAATTATGTTTGTTTTAACTTCAGTGTCTGCTAGCTCTACATGATGGGTACTTGACTAAAATTGATTCCCTAAATTTCCCCAACTCTTCCGCCCATTAGACAGCGAGGAGTTCGACTCCGACGTTTAAGTATCTTATTCTTGGTTTGTAGCGCGAAGTGACACACACACAGAGACTAGAAGAAGACAGGCTGAGCGCTCGTCCTGTCTTCTTCTAGTCTGTGTGTGTGTGTCACTTTGCTCTACAAACCAAAAATTTGTTACCGTACCAACTCGCCCAACTTTCTATCCTTTTACTCTTGAGTATCTCCTGCCTCGTTTGTGGAATTATACGTTTGCCTCTGGAACTTCGCTTCTTTGTTCGTCGGTGATGGACGTGGGACACCTGGGACATCTGCCAGGTTCGGTGACGTCAGTGGTAGTCGCGTCCAGAAATCGAACTGGCCCTCAAAGCGACTCTAACAGTGAGGACCCCCGTGTCTACTCGCTGAACAGCGAGCAGATTTCCGAGAACGATTTCGAACTTGTGATACGTAAAGCTCTCAACAACGAAACACCACGACTTCTTCATTTTTTGAGCTCATTCAATGAAAGAACGCTACGTAGGCCTATGGCCAACACACTCCTTTTCGTTACCGCTGTGCCCAACGACATGAAGTGCCTCAACAGGCAATCTGCTTTAGTGCTGCTGGAGGGATTGCTGCCGAATGAAATTACCGACATTTGAGCGAATACACTTAAGAACGTCCTGCCGATTGATGTTGCGCATGCGTCCGCGCTGAATACACTGCGCAATGTCAACGAGCTGGATGGAATGACGGACCATACTCATATCCCGCTCGGCTCTAACATCGCCACCGGTATCAACTACAATGCAGATGCCGCCATTCCCAGCTCTGACTTAGACGTTCTCTTCGAGCCAGCCAATGAAGCTGCTGTCATCGCGAGTGTTACCCATCTGGGCAACTCACGTTGCTTGAAGGTAATGTTCAGGAGAGACTGTCTCCATTTGTATGCCAAATGTGGGCCACTTTAGATATCCTGCGCAACATTTCCTACCGAAGCCTAAAGAACGTCTTAAAACAAATGAAGAGAGACCATTCATCTCATCGGGAGGCTGCCAAACCGCCAGAAAGTGGTGATATCATCGCCGACCTTCGTTAAACAAAGTCAGTGCCTCTACAACGTCCGTCCCAGGCTCTGTTTCTCCACCTTCCTTGCCGCCCAGACCTGTCGCGGCTGACAGGAGCCAGAATAAAATAAAAGCTGTGGCTGATGCCAGCTTCGTCCAAGTTGCCAAAGCCACAGCCTCCTGCAAACTCGCAGTGCACATCGGTAACCTTGAATTCTGAACTTACACCAACAAACTGCCTGAAAAGGATAAACAAGTGATCGCAATGCTTCGATCACCGATGAACGCCGTTCGCGTGCCCCTCGGCAAGCTAAGTACACCGCCAGCTCATAGTGCACTGTAGGTACTGGATGCTCTAAATCTAGTAGTTGAAATCCTTGAGTAGACACCATGGCTCGTCAAACACTGTCATTTCGCAATGTGGGCAGACATTTTTCGATTTTACAGTGGAACGCCTCAGGAATTGAGGTCCCGCATGTCATCCTTCCGTTAATATAGTTTCAAAATCGGATTCCCGTAATCGTTATTGGTGAACCTTACGTAATTACTCCTATCAAACTGTCAGGGTACAAAACATTTCTTTCTTCGACGTGCGACGAGCTCAGCAAAGTTGTCATTTACATTCGCACAGATTTTACGTATGACCACCACACAATACAACGACATGGCGACAATCAGTATACCTTCACCTACGTGTAGGAAGCAATCACGTGTCATTCACACTCATTGGTGTTTGCATATCCAAGTCAGGACGATTTGAACGTGATAGACGATGAAACATATTATTACAGACCAGGGGTCCTTAGATTACAACGGGTGACTTAAGCGCAGCACTCATTCTGGGGTAGCTCAACAATCAATTCCAGAGGGAGAAATTTGGTTTCATTTGACTCTGATCAGGACCCTTGTTTCATGAATAATGGCAGTCCTACGTACCTTCGAGGCCTTAAGTACAGCAATTTTGTAGATTAGACTCTGGTATTTCAGTTATATTCAGACATAGAAACGCTTGGGAGTGAACATGTTCTCACCTACGTGTGGATTAGGGGGCTAAACACTTTCTCCTCGTCGAATGCAGTACGAAGAATTTACTGGTCTAAATTTAAGCTACGTATTGAAAGTGCACGTCAAGAAGAGCTTGGCCACAACTTGGAGGATACCATCACACAGGCAGTGAAAGATGCTTCAGGCCTCGTAACGTTGACAGCGAACCGTTTCGATTTAGACATGAACTGGAGAGGCTACGTGAACGTCGATGATGAGCTGAAAGGAGATACAGGCGCATCAATGCAATTCGTGACCTCAAATTGGCAAGTAGAACACATAAGAAAATCCAGCGCTGTTTGGACAAATTGCAGGAAGGACATTCGAAGTCCCTTTGTGAATCACTGGACCCTCGTAAACCACTGTCATATATATGGAGGACTGTTCTTGACCTGTGCTCGCATCCTCAACAGCGACATCCTTTCATGGCGAATGAAAGGATGTCGGTTGCGAATGATTTTGTGCGTGAATTGCTGGCGCGTGTGTCGCCCCCAACGCCGAAGATGTGTCTTCACTGTGTCTCGCGTCACAGAAACGGAAGTTTCCGTTACTATAGAAGAACTTGACACCTCTTTGGCTACTTCTCGATGTTCATCTTCACCAGGGCACGGCGGCATCACATATGCTGTTCTAGCCTATTTTGGACAAGAGGCCAGGCGAGAGCTATTGTATTACTACAACCGTGCACTCATGACATGACGGCTTTGTTCCCGAGCAGTGGAAGATAAGCCTGCTTATACCGCTACTTAAACAAGGAAAGTCGTCATTTGACTTGGCATCACTTTGCCCTATTGCCCTGGCAAGTTTCAAAGGAAAGAAAGCTCCACTAAAACTTGACAATAAAAGGTTTCTCTCTCTCTCTCTCTCTCTCTCAAAGGAAAGTAATGGAAATTATGATCGTTGCACGCATAGAATGCTATTTCGAATGCCACAATGTGTACGCTAACTCCATGACGGGCTTTTGGCGAGGCAGGTCATCAGTAGACAATGTTATTGACCTCCCAACGTTTGGCCAGCAACAAAAATGCCTCAAGCGCATATCAGTGGCACTCTGTTGATATAAAAGAGGTGTAAGTTGATTTCAAACATGAAGCGATCCTCGAGTAATTAGAACTTTTCAGAATCGGTGGTCGAATGTGTCTCTGGATCTGCGACTATTTGACGAGAAAGTCCTTCTTTGTGCAAACCGAAAACTTCCAACTATTATACATTTGGTGGCGTCCCACTGGGTGGGGTATTGAGAACTGCTATGTTTAACCTAACTATGGTCGGCCTTGCTGAACTTTTTGCCGAGGAAGTTCGCCTATCAGTACAGACTGACGATATGCGTCTGGCCTTCTGCGGTGACTGGTAATCAACTTCGCGCAAGAATTCGATGGACAGCCACGCTCACTTGTTTATCTCCCTAAACAAGGTCTTGCTGTCTCCGCCGTAAAATGCACAATAATTGCGTTTACGCGCCAGCTATTGACACTATACCCTGTTTCTCTCAATGGCCAGGTTATCGCATACCGGAAGTCTAATCAATACTTAGGTGTGCTTATTGACAGGGACTTTCTCTGGAGCCCCCACTGCATCTACCTGAAGCGCAGACTAATTTCTATTGTTAATATATAATGAAATTCCTGTGTCGAAAAAGATGGGGCGCGTCGCTACGGTCCATGTTGTAGCTGTACATAGTGCTATTTCTGGGCTCTTTACGATACAGCTTGCCTGTTTTGGCGAACACATGCAAAGCAAATATTCACACCCTCAAACGTTTGCAAGGCCAGGCTCTACGCACGTGTCTTGGAATACCACGCTGCACCTCGACTCATGCAAAAATCATGATTGATAGTGACCATCTGATTCCAACATAAATCACACTTGACAACTTCAGAGCAGACATTCGACATTTCTGTCGTGTCTCCAGTCACTATATTGCTGCTTTAGCGGCGCTAAGACCTCCAGTCATATTTTCAAAAATTTCATCAAGGCTTCCTTCTGTCAGGCTTTACACCAGCAGCAAGAACACTGTTACCCCAGTGGTACTTACAGCAACCACAAGTACGCCTCACAATTCCGGGAATTACGAAGAAGGCCTGTCATCCAACAGTGGGTCTGCGATATTTCACTTTGCTATTATTGAACCAGTCACATGGACAAAGAATACGCATTTACACCTACGGATCTGCCTGAGCCACCAGCTCCACAGGCGCTGTTGTCACAATGAAGTTCTAAGTGTTCCAGACAACGCCCTCCACAGCAACAGAACTTGCCGCCCTACGTCCTGCTGCTGCTAATTACATTGTGCAAGCA
Source organism: Dermacentor albipictus (assembly GCF_038994185.2). NCBI lineage: Eukaryota > Metazoa > Arthropoda > Arachnida > Ixodida > Ixodidae > Dermacentor > Dermacentor albipictus. The sequence goes on along the minus strand of NC_091821.1, from coordinate 212,545,222 downwards.
CAACCTCGAAAGTGTGTATTTTTTGTTACTCCAAGGTAGCCCTTCAGCACCTGCAGTCAGCCTTACGACGCAAGAGTAATGAATAAGCGGTGCTTGAGACTAGAAAAGTTATCCGTCAAGCCCTCACGAAGGAGCATCACATCATCTTCCAATCGCTTCCAGGGCAATGTGGCATCGTTAACGACCTTTTTGATAATGCCGCCTGGTCAGCACGTAAAGGAACACATACAGTTCTCATTCCCTTGTCAAGGACAGTCGCTGCGAGGGGTTTTCGTTTACTTGCTCACGTCAAGACGCAGGCTTCGTGGAACAGCTCGATTATATCGAACTGTCGTCCCCACAGGCGTGATCCTACACTGAAGCTGCCGATATTATCGCACTTCTCCCGCCATGATGCAACTTTAGTTGGCCGCCTCTGGTTAGGGGTGGTTTTTACGAAGCCTACTAATTCCTTATTGGAATGTCAGGCACACCTGCCTGTGCCTCACGAAACCGTGAAGACATGATCAAATACGTGTTGTGTTTTGGTGATCTATGCATAGATCACAAAAATCACATATAGGTGGGCATACGTTCGAAGAGTGGTGCTTAATTCTGGGCCACTTTGGATCGGACTCTGAATCGCGAGCAAGGGGACGCAGCTTCTTAATTCCTTAATGCGTACGCGTGTACACGGCCAAGGAACACTGCTTTCCGGAAGTGCCCGAAGTGATCCCCGAGGACGGTTAGGAGAGCACTTGGAAACGCTCCTTAATTGGAGCACGCGTCAGCGTAGAGGCCCTTCCTCAGAAAGACGAAGTCGGCAGTGCACTGGTAGTGATGAGAGGGATGTGCTAGGACTCGGCTGCACGGCCAGCAGATTGTTCTTCAAAGGCACGCGCGCGCCCAGAGAAGCTTCGGAACACTGAGAGGTCGGAAGCTCGTAGTTCATCGGCCCAGCTTCCGCACTGCGTGGACACGGCCAAGAGGCCCGCTTCAGCGAGATGCTGCAACCAGGCCGTTGGTTGTTTGCGCTATAGTATAGGTATCGATCAATACAAACTAGCGCAATTCACAGTTCTCCAGTAATGACAAGTTTGAGGCACCAGGGCCCGTGTTCACAAAAAGCTCTTCGGCTAATAAATAAATAAAGGAATAAATTACAGCAAATCCTTATGCTTCACATATTATTATCGAAGGTGGCCGGCAAGCGGTAAAGTACACGTACGAACGAGAAGCTTTTGAATTCGCTCCCTGTTGTTTTGTTTCCTTGATTCTGCGCCATTAACATTGACCATAGGGTCTTTTCTTTTTCCATGGAAAAAATAATAGCACTGGTAAACTACACCAAAACATAGCAAAGAGACGACGAGTGTTACAGTTATCTGAGCACTGTTATTTACAGCTTGGAACTTTGCTATAATCCGTTCGAATTTACCTGAAGGATAAAGAATATGTTACAAATTTCCGCTGCTTTTTGCTCCGTGTAACTTTGCTCGCGTCATTCAATGCATTTTTTGCCTATTGCGAAGGCTTTTTGGAATAGAAAAAGTAGGCTTTCACATGTTTTCTAAATTTTATGTGGCTTAATGAATTAAGATTAGCTGATAAAATTGGGGGTACTTCGGCTGGCCTTTACATAATTGCAGAAATTTGCAGCGCTGCAGAGTGTCAGATAATATGGCGGTCCTTCTAGTCTGCAATACAACAATCGTGGAACTAGTTGGTAGAATTTTGTTCCATTTTTGCGAACTCTCGAAACATTTTATGTGGTGCAGAAATAATCAATAAAAGACAAACAGTCACAAATAAATGCGCGTTCGCAAACTGCTAAACGACGTACGAAAACCCCATTTTATGTTCAAAAAATTGCTGCACGGCTTCGTTACAAGATGATATGGTACAAATAAAGGACGCAAAACCTCTCCTTATTCGAAATAATGGGCAGTCGAATTGAAGAAGGACACTTAAGATTAAAACCGTGCCTATGCACAACTAAATTCTACATACGCGATCGTCTTAAACTTAAGAGGGGCCTTTTTAATGGCAGGGTGCTTACATTTACATTATTGGAGTAGTCATCATACTCAGCGCAAACACATACGTATAGCGTAATTTTATTTGCACCCATGCATTAAGAGTTGTAGAGTACGTGCAACAACAACTGCCAAAGCTACCGAATCGCAGGAAGTTAGGCGCAGTCAGGCTTGCAATAGCTGAGCCTGTGCAACTCACATTATTCTGAAATTGTAATCTTTCATGACAACTCAATGTCATCAAAAAATTATGAGGATGTGTACGATTCTATGTATATTTGAAGGATATCGCTGTTTGTGGCAAAAGCCTAATTAACAGAAAGCTTTAGTTTCTTCATAAGTTTATGAAAATTACAACTGTTTTAGGACTAGTTTATTAGCCCACTTCACTCAAGTATTTCATGGACAGGCCAACGTTAGCCCCTCTGCTTCTGCATTTACCAGACTATAAATGCGCACAATACATCACCGCAGAACATTTCTTAGCCTGTCCTTCGTATTGCGTTCCTCAGTGTCTGAATTGCGATGATTTATTTCGCTTCCTCTCCGCCGTGTCATCAACAAGAAAGCGTTAATTATAGACTACGCGTAGTAGTATCGAGAAGTTCACATAGTTACGTTACGCTTACTGGAAGTGTTGTACAGCTTAATTCACGCGGAGTATAGTCGGGGGTAGCAAAGCGAAGCAGCTGTTTCCTCGTTCAGCAATAAGCACCACATATTTCCATTTGAGAAAAGCATGAGTGTTTACGAAACGTCTTTCCGCAGGTTACGACAGGCGTCGTTTTTATTAATTCATGACTTGAAAAGGAACTTTCGGTGCTCAACGCCCACCGCTCTAAGCCGACCGGGGCTGTTCGATACTCGCACCTCGTGCGTACGTTGAGATTCCTTATATATGTACGACCAAGGTTCAAAGAATTCGAGGCACACTTAAAGAGGAAGCCGTCCCACCCGGCTGTCAAAGCCAGGTGGGCTACCTCCCCCTCCCGCCCAGTGAGGACGACAGCTCAAAGCGGCTGATGTCGCCGCCACCTGTCGCCCCCATTCAGAGCGAAATGTCCACGTCTATGCCGACGTAAGAACGCATTTTCTAGTCAAGGCCCTACAGGCAGCACAACACGCCGGCTTCCCGGCGAGGAACTCTGAAGCGCATGCTCGGTTAGGCCCTGGGCGTCAGTGAAGTCGACCGCCTCTTGTTCTCGGCGCGCCGGCCTGGGCCTCTTCGAGGGCAATGCTGAACCAATCCCCTCGGTGCCTGCAGTCTTTCTCGTCTGATCCGGTGGAGAGGAGCTGCCGGCATGTCAAGCAGTCGTACTGCGTGTTAAAACTGCTCCATCAAAGCGCTTCATCTCACGGCCGTCACAGGTTCACGCACTTTGTTTCACCAAACATCCGCTTCGGAAAAACAAAATGTCTCGTTAATGAACTGCCGTTATGTATACTCAAAGTTCTGGTGTGCTTAAAATTAAAGCCTGAACCGGTACACATGTATGTATTTAAACTGAAAACCAGAACTGCTATACATAAAGCTGCGAAGGGCGTATTTTATGGCAGATGAACTCATCACGAAGGGTTATATCTTTAAATGCCTTATTATGCAACAATACATTGCAGAAAAACTTCAAAGCGTTAAGGAGAAAGTAATAGACTTGCCTTTCGCCGTTACGGGCCGAACGACAGTGCCATGACAGTTGGACAAAACTGCCAGTAGTTCACAAGACAGGTTAAACGATCGATTCACTTGCCGAATGACGGAGCCAGCTTTTAAAGATGATAAATTAGGCGATACCAGAAAGCCCTGGATAAAAAGTAGAAAAATCTTCATATTTACCAGCCTCCTTTCGTCTGGCGCGATGTAGCCCACTAAATTTCTCAAGGTAAAAGGTTCGACTAGTTGGTGGGTCATTCTAAATATACTTATGGCGGAAGGGTAAACGTAGACGGAGACAACACGGATCCCGTCACGAGCTTTTTTTTTTACTTTTCTTGATCCATGTTCTCGCTCTTCCCGCAAGACAAGAACTACTTACGAATAAAGTTGTCTTTTGCAATGCTTAATCGTTCAATACTTGTCGCTAGCACAGGGTAACACGTGTGAAGGGAAGGCCGTTTAGGTGGTTTTCACGAATTGAATGCCTTTTCTACAATGAATGGCATGGCGCGTCAGGAATGAGAAGCAAATCGTCTGAATCCGCCTAGAAAAACTGGCAAGCTACCTGTGGACAGGGTGTCTTACCATCCAATTACACTTGTCAGCTGCGTTGAGTAGCGTTCTAGCCCACGTGAACTAGTACTTAGTACCTAAAGGAGTTAATACAGATGCTGTCACCACATGCAGGAGTGACCATTCCTCTGAAACAGAGTTGTAGTTCTGGCGACGCATGTCTAGCAACAGAAGTTCTAGCACCGGTGAAGCACCAGAAACTACTGCCATCGCTCGCGACTACCCAATCCGGACATACTAAATAGCCGTTGAGAAAATGCCTGTGCACACCAGAAATTAGCCGGAAGTACCATAAGGGAAGTGCGTGAATCTATCTATCTATCTATCTATCTATCTATCTATCTATCTATCTATCTATCTATCTATCTATCTATCTATCTATCTATCTATCTATCTATCTATCTATCTATCTATCTATCTATCTATCTATCTATCTATCTATCTATCTATCTATCTATCTATCTATCTATCTATCTATCTATCTATCTATCTATCTATCTATCTATCTATCTATCTATCTATCTATCTATCTATCTATCTATCTATCTATCTATCTATCTATCTATCTATCTATCTATCTATCTATCTATCTATCTATCTATCTATCTATCTATCTATCTATCTATCTATCTCTAAAGTGCCTCGAGGGCCGCTCGAGGCACTTCGCATTCATTCCTTTCCGAGCATTCATTCACGCTCGGAAAAGCACTTTTATGTAGCACGTATTGAGCACCAGAAAGCTGGGTCAGTGGGCAGTTCGCGGCAGAAGAGTAGCGCAGTGGTCTCCTGTGCTGACGCAACAGGGTTCGAAACCAACCATTGGAATAACTTGGGTCCCTCAGTATGTGGGAATCTGTATATATGTGCCGCTCTTCAACGAACCTCTTTCATGCCGACGTGGCTCACAGTAGCTGCGGCACTGGGTAGGTAACGCTGTGTGAGAAATATGTTTGACGCCAACTTGGAGCCCCGGGTACGTGCCACTCGGTCCGTGCTGATCTTCAATGAGTCTCTTTGATGCCAACTTGGGTTACTGAGCAGGTGCCAGTGGGCGTGTGCCACTCTTCAACTTTGACGCCAACTTGGGCAACTAAGCATGCGCCACTGGGAATGTGCTGCTCTACAACAAATTTCTTCCATGCTGAACCCAATCGAACCCACGTCACAAGGGTTCCTCGTCGACAGCATCCCTACGCTCTAGCAGGCTGCCCCACAATTTCACTGGGTAGGGGCCGCTTTTCAATGATTTTCTTTCACGCCAGCGCTCTAGAGAGCGGCGCCACAAATGCACAGAGTATGTGCCGCTGTTTAACGAACCTCTCGCAAACTTGCGGCACTGAGCATGTGCCGCTGGGCGCGCGGCAACCCAGGGGACAATTCTGAGCGTTCGCAGGCCACCGCGCGTCACGCTTCTCGACTAGGAGGCCACTCGCAGACTTTTCAGCTACGCCACTAGATGGTTCAGCGTGTCTAGAAGAATGCGCGAGAGAGGAGCCCGGTTGCGGTGTATATGACCCATTTTTAAGCGTTCGCGCGCACTTGCGTGGCATGTATTACTGAGACCACGCGCAGGCATCGCGGCGGCGGCGCTAGATGGCACCAAGTATTCTTGGGTAATAGGAATAGGAATAGGGATTCTAGGGGAAACTAGGAATAGGCAAGATTCAGATGTATGCGTTAAAAGACACAGCCGGCAATATCATTACTAATATCGATGAGATAGTTCAAGTGGCTGAGGAGTTCTACAGAGATTTATACAGTACCAGTGGCACCCACGACGATAGAGGAAGAGAGAATAGTCTAGAGGAATTTGAAATCTCACAAGTAACGTCGGAAGAAGTAAAGAAAGCCTTGGGAGCTATGCAATGGGGGAAGGCTGCTGGGGAGGATCAGGTAACAGCCGATTTGTTGAAGGATGGTGGGCAGATTGTTCTCGAAAAACTGGCCAACCTGTATACGCAATGCCTCATGACTTTCAGTGTACCGGAAACTTGGAAGAACGCTAACATAATCCTAATCCATAAGAAAGGGGACGCCAAAGACTTGAAAAATTATAGACCGATCAGCTTACTGTCCATTGCCTACAAAGTATTTACTAAGGTAATCACAAATATAAACAGGAACACCTTAGACTTCTGTCAACCAAAGGACCAGGCAGGATTCCGTAAAGGCTACTCAACAATAGACCATATTCACACTATCAATCAGGTGATAGAGAAATGTGCGGAATATAACCAACCTTTATATATAGCTTTCATTGATTACGAAAAAGCGTTTGATTCAGTCGAAACCTCAGCAGTCAATTAGGCATTACAGAATCAGGGTGTAGACGAGCCATATGTAAAAATACTGAAAGATATCTATAGCGGCTCCACAGCCACCGTAGTCTCCCATAAAGAAAGCAACAAAATCCCAATAAAGAAAGGCGTCAGGCCGGGAGATACCATCTCTTCAATGCTATTCACAGCGTGTTTACAGGAGGTATTCAGAGACCTGGAGTGGGAAGAATTGGGGATAAGAGTTAATGGAGAATACCTTAGTAACTTGCGATTCGCTGATGATATTGCCTTGCTTTGTAACTCAGGGGACCAATTGTAATGCATGCTCACTTACCTGGAGAGGCAAAGCAGAAGGGTAGGTCTAAAAATTAATCTGTAGAAAACTAAAGTAATGTTTAACAGTCTGAGAACAGCAGTTTACGATAGGTAGCGAGGCGCTGGAAGTGGTAAGGGAATACATCTACTTAAGGCAGGTAGTGACGGCGGATCCGGATCATGAGACGGAAATAACCAGAAGAATAAGAATGGGCTGGGGTGCGTTTGGCAGGCATTCTCAGATCATGAACAGCAGGTTGCCATTATCCCTCAAGAGAAAAGTGTATAATAGCTGTGTCTTACCAGTACTCACCTATGGGGCAGAAACCTGGAAGCTTACGAAAAGGGTTCTACTTAAATTGAGGACGACGCAACGAGCTATGGAAAGAAGAATGATGGGTGTAACGTTAAGGGATAAGAAAAGAGCAAATTGAGTGAGGGAACAAACGCTAGTTAATTACATCTTAGTTGAAATCAAGAAAAATAAATGGGCATGGGCAGGACATGTAGTGAGGAGGGAGGATAACCGATGGTCATTAAGGGTCACGGACTGGATTCCAAGGGAAGGGTAGCAGGGGACGGCATAAAGTTAGGTGGGCGGGTGAGATTAAGAAGTTTGCAGGGACAACATGGCCACAATTAGTACATGACCGGGGTAGTTGGAGAAGTATGGAGAGGCCTTTGCCTTGCAGTGGGCGTAACCAGGCTGATGATGATGATGATTCTTGGGGAAGCGCAAAAGAGGAAGCCCGCTGAAGTACTCGGCTCATACATAACTTGTTTCGACGGTGGCAGTATGTTGTATCGCTATACTGCTTCAATGCTCAACGCATTACCGCCGACAGTCATGGTGAGAGGGGTGCTGCATAATTTTTTTCTTCTCATTAACGTCCCTTCCTTATTTGTTTTCATTCTCTCTGGTCAGTAGCAATAGGGAAGTTTGAGTGTAACGAAATTAAAATAAAAAAAAGTAGCAAGGAACACGTGTTTAGTATACAACAGGCAGTTGAGGCGTATAGAAGCCAACGCTTTGGTTATTATAAACTATCTCTTAGTTAACAAGAAGGACAGAGCAAGGGAGCACGGTCATCCAAGCCACAGTACTTTCAGTGTGTCTCTTTTCAAGTCAGATGGTATAATTTCGACCTCTTGCACCCAAAAGAAAAAAAGGAGCATCACAAAGGTATTTCATATGGCTATCTTTTTTTATTTGCTATGGCTGAACGATGTGGAAGTAAGGTGTGTCACGCTACGAAAGGCTATACAATGTCCATTCGTGTCAGTACGTTGTAGAGACGGTAATCTACGCACATGCGCGCGCGTGTGTGTGTGTGTGTGTGTGTGTGTGTGTGTGTGTGTGTGTGTGTGTGTGTGTGTGTGTGTGTGTGTGTGTGTCCGTGTGCGTGTGCGTGCGTGTGCGTGTTTGTGGGCTTGTTTATAGGCTCGCCTTTTAAGAGAGTTGAACTTTCGCATGTCACTGCTTGTAAGGGCCCGGTGGGGTGCTGAAGGTGAGTCTGCAAGTGATGAACGCCTATATGATCTTGACTACGTTGGCTTCTTTCAGTTGATGATATCTATTTCAGATACGATGGACGAGGTGCGTGATTTGTGTTGTGTGTTTTCCCAGTTGTTGCTGCCGCGCTTCCCATATCGCTCTGCAGTTCAGGTCCAATATGCGGATTTGTTTCACGGTCGGTACGGGTTTTCTGTGACGTAGTACTTCCACGTCCATAGGGGGCTCCTGTTTCTTTCCTCTTGATTTCCACCAAAGGGTAGTCGTCGCCGTTTCTCAGGGGCGCATCGGAGTCTACACTCTTTAACCGAGTCGCTGATGGCGTCTGCGGGTGCTTGACGAACATCTTGCGCCTCCCCCAAGGATTCTCTGCTGGCCCACATCGCGATGTCTGCGTATATGTCATGTCATATCTCGGGTATGGCATTGATATGATCTTGGAGCTTGAGCATTGCCAGGTTGAAGAGAACCGGTGATATGACTGCACATGACTGCATATGACTTTGAGGCGTGCCTCTTGAGGGTACGATTTCTTTCCGCGTTCTGAGCTGTCAGAGTCCTGCCGTGGCCACGCGATCATGAAGGAAGGATCGCACGTAGTTGTAGGTTCGTCTACCACATAGTACATGACGGAAATTTACGAGTATTTCCTCGTGGGGAGACATTGTCAAAAGCTCCCCTCACGTCAAGCGCCAGTACGGTAGCCACTCTATTTGGCCTGAATGTTGCTAATATGTGTTCCTTTAGCTGCAGGAGTACATCTTCCGCCGAGAGATGAGCTCGGAAACCGTACATGGTCGTTCGCATGGTTCGATTTTAATCCAGGTGCTTGTTCCGTCTGTTCAGGACAATGTGCTCGAAAAGCATGCCGAGACAAGACGTTAGCGAGATGGGGCGAAGGCTGTTAAATTGCAGCGGCTCTGCCGGTTTGGGTATTAGCGTTATCTCCACGTGTTTCCACTCAAGAGGTACTTCTGCGGTCTTCGATACTCTGTTCAATATATCCAGTATTGCCGCTATCAATTTTTCTTTTGCGTTGCGTAGAATCTTGTTCGTGATCTTGCCCTTCCCGGGGTTGTAATTTCTGGTTAGGCCACAGAATGCTCCGAGTAGCTCGGACATTTCGATGAGACTTCATTCTCCTCGCCTCCGTATTCGCCGTGCGCTTTGGGAGCGATGACCGCCTTACGAACGAAAAGCTTTGTGAATTTGACCCCAGATATGGGCTCGTATTCACAAAAAGTTCTCTCATAAAAGTAAATTCCAGCTAATACTGATGCTCGACGTATTTATTTATTTATTTATCTATTTATTTATTTATTTATTTTGTATTACCCTCAAGGCCAGGGGCATTGCAGAAGGGAGGGGTAAGAATCAGTTTCAAAAGGTTACAAGAGTGTAGTATGTTACAATAAAAACAGAAAATGATTATTGCTGCTTTTATACGACGTTAGCTAAGGCACAAACAAAAATGAACATAAACTCAGGTCAGGGAAAGTAGTGCTATGTTATTAGCTAGCGCTAGGTTAAAGGCATTGTTATTGGTAGAGTAACGATGTCTAGAGGAAGGTCGTTCCCTTCCCGAGATGTTCGCGTAAGAAATGACTGAAAAAGACTTTTGGAGTGGCACGATACAATCCCTACTTTAAGGTAATGATCAATGCGACGAGATACATACAGAGGTTGAGTAACAACCTCATTTCGTAGAACAGGGGGATAGTAAATTTATAAAAGAAAGCTGGGCGGGATACCTTTTGCGAGAGGCTAATGGCTAATGGCTAATGGCTGTAAGTTAAGATTACTTACTTTGCATAGCGCTTATGCTTGCTGTTCTATTATAGTTAGAATGAATGAAACGAACAGAATTATTTTGAACAAGTTGAGGAGAATTAATTAGCTTAACTTCACATGAAACCCAAAGAGCCGATACATATTTTAGTTTTGAGTGTATTAGCGTCGCATACAGGAGTAGTTTTAAAGTTGTCGGAGGGGAATCAAAATTTTGGCGCAAATAACTTAACGTCCGGTTGGCATTGTTAATATTGTAAGCAGTAAGAACATCCCGGCAGTAGTATAAGCGAAGGCCGCCGGCTAATGGCAAAGAGCAGGTAAGAACGAAAAGCTGTGTGAATTCTGCCCCTAGACCGAAATCACAAAGCTTCTCGCGCCGAAAGTTCGCCAATTCACGAGAATTTTTTTTTTCGTAAGTTATCTTCGCCATTGGCCGGCTGCCTTCACTAATAATATGTCCAGCATCAGTATTCGCTGGAATGCGCTCTCACGAGCAGTTTTAGCGTAAGAACGTTTTCGTGAATACGGACTTTCGTTCATAGATGTTCTTTGTCATTGGCCGGCCGCCTTCGCTTTGTACAGCAGTAGGATTGCCTGAAATTTGCCGTTACGGAATATTTATAAAGTAGCAGCGTCTGGGGAATACAGGCCCTGATAATAGCATAAATAATTCACACACACACACACACACACACACACACACACACACACACACACACACACACACACACACACACACACACACACACACACACACACACACACACACACGCACGCACACACGCACGCACGCACGCACGCACGCACACGCACACGCACACCCACACACGCACGCACGCACGCACGCACGCACACGCACGCACACACCTTGTGCCTGTCATACTTTTGTGACAGCTGTATTTCTCGCTTGAACATTCAGATGCGGCCGACTGTTTGCTAGCGTGGGAAAACGGTAACAACACACAGAAAAACTGGCTGCGTTATAACGATGAGCCATTCTGTTAATGAATTCTTGGAAGCAGTACGTGCTTTCTTCAATATTATTGATGCTCCACAGCATTACCAATATTAGAAACACTTAGAAAACCAAGATTTGCATGGACATAGTGAATGAGGTCTCGAGTAACTTGGGGAATTTTTCAAATCGCTATCTAAACAGAAACACAGGATACAGCCTTCGTCGCATATGGATAGTAATAAAGAAACCTACGACAAACTATGGCACGCATATTATTGAATATGAGACTATGCGTTTATGCAACATGAACCCTGACATTGCTGAGCAACACAGAAATAGTAAAACTAACTCGCGGATCTAAATGTACAATACAAAACGTGTTTTTATCTCATTGCGAAGTGTTTGATGAATGCTGAAGTGATTGCTTGCACCTCATATTTTATTGTTGAGTTGTTAACATTGTTATCACTGTAATATTATTGGTCAAACAAAGTGAAATAAATGAAAATTATACATCACACAGTGAAATGCAGGTCAAGCTTTAGCGATGTTTTTATTACAGTTTATGTATCTGAATATTTACTGCGCTATTCAACGTGTTCATTAAATTACTAATTTATGCTAACTGCTCCAATTGCTCTGAGACACTGAGACCTCAATTGAAAAGAAGTTGCAACATATCAAAATTTTCAATATTCATTAAAATGTCAATAGCATTAAGAGCAACAAAAGTTGCTGCGGAAATCGCGTAAGTTTTGATGTTATGTCCAAATACACAGAATTAGCTCTTCAGATTTCGTAAGCATGTTCTGGAGGGTACTCTTACTGCATAAATGTTTTTGGAACTATACCCGTACTTTTAAACGCATCGTGTGAAATGCCCGAATGCAGATTTCATCTGTCTACTATTGAGTGCTTATCACCAACGCCGCGCCATCTCACCAGGCATTGCGTGCCACTGGTCTCCCACTTTATTATATTAAAATACGTTCTCTGTATAAATTATCTCATTAAGCGTACGAATCTTTATAAGGGGAACTTTCCGAGCAACGCATTTTGCGCCCTGCGAAAGGCGCTTACATCCTTCGATGGCGGCCGATTCCCGACACCTTTGTACCTCCGTAGCATACAAGGCCATCGCGGTAAACCTAAGGTGTCCCACTGCTTTGAACACCGGTCTTTAGAGCGTCTCATCTGGGCTTGTGTGCACATAAAACCTGCCATAAAGACATCGCTGTCTCGTAGGCCATCCATTTGCCGTCTTGGTCGGGCCTACGCTCTGCTCCAGAATCCAACATTACAATCCATGTACCGGCACTTATCCCGCACGTAAAAACCCGTGTTGGGAGAAGAATGTTCAGGACTACAGCTGCAGCGCAGTAGCTCGTGTGATGTTAAAGCATTAGCTCACGCTCCCTCTCTCTCTCACAGGACTGGGCGTTATATGTAGAGGTAAAAGAGTAGTCATCAACGACCAAGCGTACACACCTACCTTAGCTTACATTTCAATACTATAAAGATATTCTGCTGCACAAAAATTTGCTACACAACTTTTTGTTTTCTATTTCGAGTGGGCGTACACACAATAGTGCATTCCGAATGGTTCTACTTCATATGGGGCATAGAGTACGTGTAGCAGCAAGTAAAACCACCAGCTGTACGCCTGCCATAATATTCTTGAAATTAAAAATATCCGTATTACAATTTACCAGCATACATACCATGTTTCTGCAAGGAAGGCCACACGGACAAGCACCACTTTACTGGCAAATGTTTACCTTTGAAAGCGCTCTCTCTTGAAATTATGTGATTTTACGTGCCAAAACCACGGTCTGATTATGAGGCACGCCGTAGTGGGGTACTCCGGAACAGCTTAGACCACCTGGGGTTCTTTAAAGTACACGAATGTTATCGCATTTCGCCCCCATCGAAATGCGGCCGCTGTGGCCGGATTTCATCCCGCGACGTCGTGCTTAGAAGCCCAACACCATAGCCACTAAGCAACCACGGCGGGTCGCTCACTCTTCCACGTGGTGGATAATGCATACGGCAAAAAAAAAAAACTCTGTCCTCGCCGCAACGGCTTTTGACGCGCACAGCTGCTAACGTGTCAGGATGAGAGAACGCGCTTACGAAAACGATACTTTGGAAAGTCAGCACAAATTATCCCTACAAGGCGCGTGGCTATCAGAAAAGAACAGCTAAGCGATATAACGAGGCGATTGAGATGCAGCAGATAGCAGCTACACTTGAATGCAATGCTTGGAGAATCGCAAACACGCCTTCGGTACGACATAGAAGGACTGAAAAAAAAGGGCCTTTGTCAGAGAGAAGGTGGCGATGGCGTTGGGGATGTAAATTAAGGTAGAGAGAAGGGGACAATGAGCAGGATGAAGGGAGGAAGACGTCCTCAAGGTAACAACTTTCTCGTGCACTTGCCGCGCATATGTATCACATTTTTTCAAAACTCTTAACGAGGAGAAACATGAACACTTCACGTAAAATTATAATGTCTTTCTTTCCCTGTTAATGGCGGCAGAAGAAGAGTAATATATCGTGGCTTTCTTTTGCGCGTGCGTCTGTCCTGCTCGAGTCCCGTCACTAACCTTTGAACACTTCGTCAGAGAAAACAGCGGGCTTGTCGCCGATATTGAAATGCACTCCGTCACATGTTTTTTTTTTCTTCCTAGCCTCGCCGACTTCATGCTTGTTCCTTAGCAAGCTTCGCGCGGTACCGCATCATGCGGGCGCGGACGTTATACGCGCATTAGCGTAGAAACACGTGCACGACGCGCAATAACCTTAAACTCGCGGGGCATCCGCTGCCGTCGCAACGCCCCGCGCTGCGGGTTGAGTTCACTTGTAAGTTTTCCTCGTACCGCCGCTAAAGGATAAAACATATATGTATGCATATAAATAACGCCCGCTGCCTCTCCTGCAGCGTGGCGTTGGTAGGGCCCGAAAGGGGCCGGTATGGGCGAGGGCGAGGCGGCTGATGACAGGAGCGCACGCCGTAATTCGCGCCAAGGCGTAGGAGCGGCCCGCTAAAAGCGGCGCGTTTGTATTCATTAGCGCCAGCGCCGAACCTTTGATTGAATTTTGCTTTTCCGAAAGGAACCCTGCGTGCCGTCGTCTCTCAGCGGCATGAATCTTCATTTCCACTGTAGGCTCTCCGACGCAGTTCATTTCGAGCGCGGAACGCCGCAAGCTCGTTCTTCCCGGCATGGCACCGCAAGCAGCAGCAACACCACGGCTGTGTCACTGTTGCCTAGCCCTCCCTACATTACTCCCGCTTTTTCTCGCAGTGGCCCCACGCTCTCTCCTGTTCTTGCCCTCGTCCTTGCCAGACCTATTTCAGCACTGATATCCGTCCGTTCGGAAAAAGGGGGAAAGTAAAACGCAGCTCAGCTGCCTTACTGTTAAACCGTACACTTGAATGTCATGTCCCATCGCGGCAGGAATACGCATGAAGTATGAATGCTATGGGAAGTTCCCGTGTCATTCTGTGCTTTCACCTACTTTTTCGAGGGAAGCCGCACGAAATAGCCATTGTGCTTTATTGCGTCCGAACCTCCCCCTTCCCCTTATTTTTTTTTCTTTTTTTCTTAAGCGAGCGCCAGGGGCAAAAGCTCTGCCTAAGAAAATAGATTGATTAATATCTCGGAAAAACGACGTCGCTTCCCAGCACATGTATTATCCTAGCACCTCCAACAATTGATGCTGCTTAGACAAAATAGGGTGGATGGTTTTTTCATGGCCAAAAATGGCGCAATGAATATTTTTGGTGAGTTGTCATAGGTAAACTATCTCTTGGGGTTTATAAAACCCAAGAGATATAAAGCCCGAAAGCCCGTTCATAAAGCGCGATAGCAGCGTACTGGAGTTAAATTTTCACCACCTCGGATTCTTTGCATTGCACCCAAAGCGCGGTACAGAAATGTTTTTGTATTACAATCAACATGCTGCTAGGAACCGTCATGGCGGCTTGGCGCTCAGCAGCACAACGCCATATATGCTTAGCCCCCGACGTGTGATGTGTAGATAAATTTCTAGAGGCTGCCCCTTTGCGTCGGGGTTTATATATGTGTCGTTTCGTGATCAATATTTGACATTTATCAACGTTAACTACATTTTTCTTCGCGTCTTATTGTATGTCCCTTCTCCATAAACTTCCAGCTTCATCTGACTCGTCCCCGTGACTCGTGTCCATGAAAGCTTTTGAATCCGTTGGGATTCAAAAAGAGAGCGTGCGCTTTGAAAAGGGGACGCTCTCTCTCTCTCACGCACACATACACACACACGCATGCGCACGCGCGCAAGCACACACACACAAAGAATTCCCAACGTAAACTTTCTGAACCATTAGTGAGGACTTTGTTTTGTAGGCCTCCGTTGTTTACAAGTATTCCTACTTTCCTGCCACCAAACCTAAAATTGCCTGTTGCTCATTTCCATTGCGGACATGTTTGCTTTCCACCTGCTATAGCTGAGCCCAAGGGCTTCAAGGAGGCCAGAGGGGCATAAACCGACACCTCGGTAGATATCTTCACATTCTAATAAAACATCTTCCATCGTTTCCCGAGCTTTACTGCAGCAAGCACATGCCTCTTCTTCCTTAGTGCACCTCGTTTTATAACTACGCGTTCTAAGGCATCCTGATCTCGTTTCGACAAGTAAGGAGCTTCTTTTTGAGTTATCGTCAATCCTTTCTTCTCTGATTTCGCTTTTTTTCCTCTTAGGTAGTTACTCAAAGCAGGTTTCTATTCCATAGCCGCCGCTCATGGGATTTCAGCCTCGCTGACTTTCCGCTTGACGTTCTTTGTTGCCATGTTGCTCACCAAACCGGTTCCATGCTTGCTGATAAGCTTCCTAGTTCTTTCCCTCCACTGTGAATCAATGTTTTTCTTGAACAAATACCTCAACACTCTCCCAGCCCATTTACTCTCTTCCATATTCCTCAGCCGTTCTTCATAATCAATTTTACTCTGAGCTTCCCTCACTTCAAAACTTGTCCAGCCCATATCACCCTGCACAGCTTCATTTGTAGTCTTCCCGTGAGCGGCCATTGCGAGGCGTCCCACTAAACGTTAGTTGCCATCGAGTCATGGTCTGGCTTCATGGCTTCAAGCAAACAACCGCATTTCCAATTGTTAGTCATGGATCCCTCCCACCTTTACACATACCCCGGAGCACCTCGCACCTATTGTATCCCCACAGCACTCTGTCTTTCATTATGACCGCATTTCTCTGCCTTTGCTGTTATTGTTTTTGCTGCGCTCACATATATCTATTGCCTATGTTTATCCATACACCAAGGTACTTGTATTCTTTTACCCGAGGCCCTGCATTGACATTGTCTGTTTGCTGTTTTCGTTGAATACCATGAAACCTGATTTTATAACGCTAAATTTCAATCCCAAATTCTCGCATACCTGTCCCAGATATCAGGCACTTTTCTTGTTAGCAAGCAACACAATGTCGTCCGCATAAAACAAGCCTGGAAGCTACTGCTCTGCTATTGTGCCCGCCCGTTTGTACCAGAGATCAAACGCGATATTGCTTACTTTTACGCCCTTTCCATCCTTACCATGCTACATCATAAAGAGGAGCGGGGACAAAGGGCACCTGTGTCAGTCCCTTGGTGATATCAACTTTCTCATTACTCCTCATCCCTTCGCATTCAACGCAAACAGTATTTTTCAGGTAAATCTCCCTCAAAAGCTGTAGATCGTCGTTTCCTAAGCCCTCCAGTCTAGAATGTCCTGCAAAATGTAGCGGTCTACGTTATCATACTCTCCGGTAGTGTCTACAAAAGCCGCATTGTGGTATAAAGATTATAAACAGGGATAAGGTGCCTCAGAAAGGCTGGCCAGCCTTTTTGAAGCACATGATCCAGCCTTTGTAACCTATACACCACAGTGTGCCCCATTCCTGATATTTAAAAAAGCCTCATGTAACGGTCTCTTTTCTTCTCTGAGTATTTCAATATACTTAGTAAGAATAAATAAGTTATCATCCAGATGTTTACCGATTCTGAAGCCATTCTGAAGTTCCCCCAATATGCAATTATGTTCCGCCCATGCTTGCAATTTTAATTTAAACGCCTGCATTGCTAACCTGTATTTACTGATGTATCGGTCAATGGTTTATATAAGTGAATTGCTTCTTTTTTTCTCCCTTACCTTTATAAATAAAATTCATTCTACTTTGTCGCCGAAATGTCTGGTATTCGCCTATCTTGTAAGCTTTCTTCTACTACATTCAACAGTGTTTTCCCACTTTTTGGTCCTAGTTCATTAATTAGACTAACGGAAAAATCGTTTAACCCTGTGGCTGTTTGTGTAGGAATTTTCTATTTCCCTTTCTTCCAGTTCAAATTTCTCAGCACCAGCACCTTTTCCGTCTGGTTCTCATTCATGCTTCTTTCTTTCTCAGAGAGCACATCGCCGTTGCTTTGAAATGATTCGGCTGTTACTTTTCGGATGTAATTTAGTGCCACCTCCACTTCCTGTTTGTTTCCATCTTCGTCCCGGATATGTTGTTGTATTGCTCCAGACTTCCTGCCTAATAAGTTAATGTGGTTCCAAAATATTCTAAATGCGGTATTCTTTTTCTCATGTATTTAAGACAACCAATGATCACGTTTACTTTTAATCTCGCTGGAACCAGTATTCGAACAGTATTTTTTTCCTCCCGATATATTTTACATTTTCTGTCTACTTCATCCTGCCGCAGCTGCGCTTTTCTTTTTTTTTGCGTGCCTGTGTCCTCGTTATGCTTTCTGTCGTTCATCGATCGCTTCCCGTGTCTCCCTATTTCACCAGCGTTTCGGTTTCCTTTTTTGCTTTCCAACAAACGTGTTGCTTCTCTTTGCTTATTTCCTTATTAGCGCATCATCAGCTCCTATCTGACGCTGCCGCACTTGCTAATCAGATATTAAAATTCCTTGTCCCACAGCCGAATTGACGCTTGACTGACACAGTCATCCCCTTTTCTTCTGATGTGAAATGCTTCGATTATTTCACGCGCAGACTGGGCTCGGTGTCTCGACAGGACCATGGTGTCGCTGAAATATGGGGTACAACCGCATTCTCGGCAATGACCTGCTAGGTTAGACGGGTGGATGTCTGCCAGTGAACGTTTGTGCTCACTGAGTCTCACGTTGACACACCTTCTACTCTGGCCAATATGCGTTTTTCACCGCGCGAAATAATCGAAACATTTCGCATCAGAAGAAAAGCAAATGGATGCGTCAGTCAACCGACTATTCGGCTATGGGACAAGGAATTTTAATATTTGATTAGCATGTGCGGCAGCGTCAGATAGGAGCTGATGATGCACTTCTTCAAATTTGTGTATGTGCCTAGAAGACAGCTACGCCTCGGGGTTGGGGGGTGGTCCGGTGTTCAAAGATTACAGATTGCTTTCTTTCTTAATGTTTTTAAATATAAATGTCTGTTGAAAGTACAGCGCCTGTCCTGTGTGTTTCTGCTTCGTGCTTCGTCGATTTGTGAGCGCAGCGCAAAAATACATCATGTACGTATCCCAGTTTCAAAAAGATGCGTTCATGGTCACTCACTTTGTTGCTATACTCTCCCTCATCAATGACCATTTCTCTCAACTTATCATAAATTCCTTCTTTCATAAGACAGTAATCAATGGTAGATTGCGTATTTCCGACTTCCTATGTGATCTGGCCATCACATTTAGGCCACGTATTCACGATAACAAGGTTACGTTGCTCACAGAGATCTGGCATTAATTTCCCGTTGTTGTCGGTACAACCGCCTAGATGCTATATGTGGGCACTCATGTTACCTAACAGGATAATTTTGGCATCGTTTCCGAAACACCTAAAATCAGCACTTAGGCATTCCACGAAATCTTGGTTCTTCTCTTTGTAATTTTTCCGGCTCATAAATACGTTACGCCCAGCCATGTTTTCTTTCCACTCATTGTAAATAATAACCAAAGATGGTCTTGACATTCTGAGTTTACTCTTTCCCATTTGGCTCCCTGATGTATGAGCATTCCAACTTCCCCTCCCTTTCTTTCTGGTCTAAGTCTGTTGCACACTTTCCATGCATAATTCTCAATCATGGGTGGCTCTTCAAAGTGTCTAAGGCGCGTTTCTGTAACCGCATACACACCCACTTGTTCTCTATTTAGCTGCTCCTCAATTTCTAACCACGTTTCCTTTCTTCTGCCGCCCTTTATATTTCTCTAGCCTATTTTATGGCGAGCTCTCTTCTTTCTGCTTTTCCCTCTCCTCCGGAAAGGCCTGTAGCTTTTCTGGTGGCGCCACCTGCGCGGAGACGCTGCAAACCACCACATATTTTTTTTCATTAGATTCCGCTGAGCATCTATAGGGTAAACTGTATCATGGCTCTATTACAGGTTTCTGTGTTTTTAATTACCTGCTGCAGAAAGCTTAATCAGAACTCTTTAGGTGGCTAACTGGAAGAGGCGGACATTACGCGCAAGAAAACTCGAAATGTTCAGCTAGCTTATTAACAAAGTTTCTGCCATTGACAGTTTAATTATATCCTTTATTAGCTATGACACAACTGCAGAAATGAAGCCGGCGAATTATGAAATCATATGCACTCAACAGGAACCCAAAACGCACACAATCAGTTTCGATATATCCGTCCCCCAAAAGTGCGATCAAGTGCATTGGCGTTCCAAAACATGCCACTTTCGAGATATCCGTACTAAAAAAGTGTAATAAAATGCACAGGCTTTCCAAAACATAACTTCCTTCACGCTGCAAAGGGCGACTCCCGTCCGCTAGGGCATGTTAAAGAAAGCAGTTGTTCCTATACTCAAAAGCAGGGCTCTCCTTGGAGAAAGAGTCGTTCTGCACGAGCAACTGAAAAACGCCCTCCGGCCAGGATATACAAGAACGAACTCCTTTGAGCTCGGGACAGAATCACCAATGAGAACGAAGACAGCACTCTGTTCCTGTTGCTAAGTTTGATGTCGCGGATGCTTTAGGTAATCACAATAGGCTAAGGGGCTCGGCCACGTTTAGAAAGTGTTATCAGCGAGGTACAATACATACTCCGAAAATAAGCAGACTCATAAAATCCAATTACACTAAGGTATTACATTATTTAGAAGCTCTGTCAGGGGTCACCATGCATGTAGTCATGATCTGAACGAGTTATCACATCTTTTTCAACGACCAACTGCCAGATGTTAGAAATCGTTGTAGTATACTCAAACTTATCAACTGCGGGCTTCTAAGCACATCCAACATCGGCAATGCAAATATCAGCGGCGGACTATTCTGGCCTGCGTTCGAAAGGCTCTGTTCATGCACTTATACTGTTTTTGTTATTCTGTATGAAAATAAAACTGAACAGAGTCAACGTCTGCAGTCACTGCGGCGCGCATAATTCAGGCACCGACAACGTTCCTTGAAGCCGAGGTTCTCACACGTGTACGCACGCACAACACACACAGAGAGAGAGAGAGAGAGAGAGAGAGAGAGAGAGAGAGGGACCCGAGCGGATAAGCAGCAAGGCGCTTTCAGGACAAAAGTCACTCATTACAGGTTCATACTCGCTCCTTCGCCCGGTGGCCAGAGCTTCTCGGAAGGAGCGGCGTTGGCCACGAAAATAAAGTCGCACAAAAAGATAGGGCGGAAAAGTGCTAGCCTCCGCGGCGCCGGTAATCAGATTGCGACGCAATGGGCCGTAATTGGCACAATGAAGCTGGCGGTCCTGTGTGTACACGCGCGGCATTTCGGGGACTCCGTCAGCGGGGCCACTCTGCCGTTTGCACCGGCTCTTCAGAGCGACCGAAACAGGAAACGAAGAGAACAAAGTGACAGGGAAAAAAAGTACGGGCGTATGCGGCGGGCGAGGACAGACTGGCAGAGAAGCCGCGCATATCAGGCCTAGAAATGGCGCGGCGCACAAGAAATAACGCACGCGCTGAACAAAGAGAAGCAAAAAAAAAAAAAAACAGAAGGCGAATGAAGATGAAGGAAAACGCTGACGCCTCCTCCTTCCGATATCGGCAGCAGCAAACTGGGCCGCGCAGACAGCGCTGGCGCGCCGCGGTTTTTAAGAACGGGTTGCGGCGGTGAGCACGCATTGTTCCCGCGGAGTTTGAAATACACCATGCAAATTTGATTAATGACTTAGTCCTGCGCACTAATAAGCGTTCTCTTCGCCAAGGATAAATGGTCAGAGACTGCGCGCTTTATGAGCGCTGAGGCAAAGAAGCGTTCTTTAAGCTTGGAATTTAAAAAAAAAAAAGGCACAAATTGCTCCTAATAAAAATAGGGCACCTGAATATGTTATGACCCAGTGTAATGATAATGACGAAAAGTACGAGGTATACAAAAAACGGTGATTATCCAAACCCATGCTAGCTCCCAGCGCAATATTCAGCAGTCCACCCTGTTCGATACACCTTACAGCACGTTTTCTACAACCGTAAGAAGGACAATATTTCATACTGAAACAAGTAGAAGCTCAGTGAAAAAAGAAATGCGGCTTGGTTTGAGGCGGTGACAAAAAAAAGGAACAAATGATTTATGATGAATAACCAATGATTGATCCCGTGTAAATGAACACTTTGCAAGTGAAAGATAGCAAATTGTCGCGAAGCACAATCTACTACGTTCGCAATTTGCTAACATATATTGGGGTAATTGAGTTTATTTTGCCGTTCGAAATAAACTGCTTTTAACGCTACAGGAGTTACGCGATAGGGACGTCGTCAGCAGTTAAGGAGGACAGTAAATTAGTTGCACCCTTTTCAATGTAACATCTCTTACGTCCCTTTTGTATGAACATCAAGCTATCTGGTGTTTACGCTGACAGTTAAACACCGACTAGCTTCTCGTTCCCCGCAAAAGATAGAGCGAGAGAGAAAAAAAAACAAAAGCAAACTGATGTTGGGTAGCCATCCTGCCATACAAGATTTCCACAGTGCTCTCTATTCTGTTTTTACAGCGAAGCTGTATATAGCTAGCCGATTCGTCCATCCGTCTGTCTGTCGCCTTTACGCCGAAAACTCCTCCGGCGCAACCCCATGCGCCTTCTCGCAAAAAAAAAAATGAGAGGCGTGCCATTGGCTGCGCCAGTAGTGACGTTCTTCTCCGTCGCAGCCGAGCACGCGCGCAGCAGTTTCTTTCCGGCTCCGAAATGAGTAGGCCACGCGGCGATCACACTTACTCCTGAGGAGCAGGCAGCTTTCGATCAGCAGCGCCGCGAGTAGAACCGGGAACGAACTCGTCTACGTCGCGCCGATGCTGCAGCCCGGGCACAAGAACAGGATCGTACAGCCGAGCGCAAACAGCAACTGCGTACTGAGGATCCGGCAGCCTACCAAGCCATCGCTTAATGAACCGTCGGGATTAACCCAGTGATAAACACCAGGGCCGCACGTTTCAGCTTCAATGGTTAACTATCTGTACGGAGTGCTTGGGCGGTGATTTTCTTTTATGTTAAATGATTCTTGATCCCGAAATCCTGTGAAAAAGGTTTACCGACGATTACCATACTCCGTAATGCGAAATTTGAGCGTAGCTCTATACGTGTTTTCATTCCGCGATGTATTGGCTGGCGCGGACAGCGTCTCGTGTGTCACATTGCAAACGGAACGAAGTGTGGCGCGACTGCCTCGCTAATCTGGAGATCGCGAGAGGCAGCGCGTGGGTGACGCGTGGGCGCGATTCGCAGCATGCGTCGCAGACAGCATCCGCCGCGTTCGCGCTTTCATCGTTAGCTGCGCTCGGTCGCTCGGTCACGCCAACGAGAGACGCCGACGCGAAACGCAGTGACGGGCGCCTAAGAGCTGCGCTTTAGAAGATAATGCAAATCCAACACAGATGTTGCAAGGCTAGGTAAAGCGAAGCTTTAGTGAAGCGGGTAAATATGCTATACATCTAACTGCGACGTGTACACTCGTGTTTACTTTCGATCATGCTGTGCAACGAGTAATCTCGTGGAATGTTTATGCGTTTCCACTACCACGGTCATAACTTTATTATCATGCAATTTATTTTTGTTTATGCACGGCATCGTTCACAAGCTATGCCGAAATGCAAACTACAATTCAGGCGGGTGCACATTGTCAGACGTATACGCAGTGACGTCACAAGGACGAAGGCGATGTATGGTGCTTGTTGAGGGAGGAGTAATGACGACAGGTGTATGCACAATTAAGCACGATACGCATCAAGCAACATATAGGGATTTTGTGCCTTTTGTGCCACAGCGGGACATACCCATACTTGAGGATTGGCCAAAAGCGGACACACCCCCAGTTGTACATGCTGTGTGGCTAAATTAAAGAAATAAATAAAAATAAGGTGGTACTTTAGTGAAACCTGTGTATATATATGTACAAATATATCCGCGGAGATAAGAACCGACCCAACAGCCAGCAGCCAGGCGGCCAAGCATAACTCGGGAAATGAGGCAAATAAAGCTTCGTTTTAACTGCAAGCAGAGCGCCCTAAGTAATTTTTTAATTTTCCGGTTTTTAACACCCTTTTCAAAAAAATTGGTTGTGAAAATTGACGTAATATCTTAATGCGTGTACAAGAAAAAAAGGTAAAGCAGGCGCCACACAAATATTTTTAAATATTTTTACATGTTGGCAAATGCGTTGCCTGGTTTAACCCAATTAACCCAATATGCAAACCTAGATGGCATGTTGACTGCTATTGACGCTGTACAAAAAAATGCTGGCTCTCCCGCAATCAAGAGTAGATGTAAGCATGAAATGGCAACCGCCACAGAATATTGGTTGGAGATGATACTATAGCCATAATCTTAAAATGGGTGTAGTGCATGTTCGCAACGGCACACCCCGCCACACCACACCACGCCATACTGAGCACTGGTCCATATGGATGCTGTCCAGCTAGAAGAAGAAAACCGACTGAAGGCGGCACGACAGGCAGCGATAGATGCCACGGAGACAGAGCGTACTGCCTAGATAGAAGAAAAGCAGGCGCCACGCAGCGTGACGCCATCTATTGAGGCGATGCAATACCCGCTCCGCGGAACTCACGGACCGTTGGGGTTCAAAACAGCACAGGCAACCCCGTCTCAGCCCCAAAAGATGACAAGGAAGTGTATGGTGCCCTGTATCTACCTTTTGAACGTCGCTATTGGAAATGACAAATAAAACTTCAGCTTAAGCTTGAGTGATATTGTGAAAAAACACGAGTAGGAACTCGGACGCAATATTTTTTGTAACTTGCTTGGGCAGCAACTACACTGTAAAAATATTTTCTTTAAAAGAAACGAAACTTTCTGGCAGCTGCCTTGCCAGAAAATTTCTGTAAAGCTGCGTTTTCTATTTTCCCGTTTTCTATTATTTAACAAATTGTTTTTGTTTTACATTGAGAAATTTTGCGTTTAAAGACACTTATCTGTATTGTATTACATGAAAAGTTATGTTTTGGTTAAAATTTATGTGCTATTTTAATAATATTTTCTGTTTTATTTTACAGAAGATGTATCTGTAAAACATATTTTTTTTTTATTTTGAGGCACAGAACCATTGCTGTTTTCTGTTTATATCTTTATGTTACTTCACAGCGTTAAGGAGCTCGTGTCGCAGAAAAGCCGGTGCCGTCGGCGTCGTTGACCGTGACGGAAAAAACCCGGAAGGCAATTCATAAATAAAAACATCTTGCAAGATGGGCCAGGTGGGAATCGAACCAGGGTCTCCGGAGGGTGAGACGGAGACGCTACCATTCAGCCATGTGATCGATGGTTAAAAGCGCGACAGAAGCGCCTCTAGTGAAAGCGGTGTTGCCTTAAAATTTGCCGTATAAAGTTATACTGTGGTGTATATCGGTAATTATGAGCATGTAAACTACGGAAGTCGCAGTTAAACGGGTAGCGAAGTACGTTTCCGCTACATTTCTTCTGCGCTTGGCGCACACGCAGAGACATCTTGCGGCAAACACAGAAGACCCCCTCCTCGCAATTTACGGTGCTACCCCGACAGGTGGAGCGCCACTCGCCCGCTTCTCCCCTTCGTCTCGTCAAGAGCATGCCGAGCGAATGAGTGGGCGGTGCGAACGGGGTGCAATAACGCTATCGCGTTCCACTCTTGAAGGCGAAGCTTAACCGTCCTCCATTTTTTTTTCTGTTCCACTTTACAGAAGTGTAATGTGTAAAGACAATTTTCTATCATGATGAATAATAGGCCAACAAGGACTGTCGCTGAAGCCAACGCTTTGAAAGGGCATTTCTCTTCGCGAGGGAAGTTGCCGCCCTCACGGAGAGAATTTTCCTTGTTGAAACGTTGACTGCAGCCGATATTCTTTGTTCTACCACTGTTTATGACTTCTAGCCTCCATTTTCATGTGAACATCTCTCATGTTTTTCTATGGTGCGTCACATAATTATTATAAAATAACAAATATTATGTAAATACGCAGCGGGTCTCAAAACGAAAATTAGGCTGTGTTCTACTGCCGATGTTCCACTGCAGCGCAAGAAGACAAAGGTCACACGTAGCGCTCGTGTGGGTCTCCGTTTTTACTTTACTCCGTTTTCTTCCACTGCTGTTAAATATGGTCAACACTTTTTCTTTGAGTGCCTGTAAGAAATAATTTGTAATTGAGGCCATTGTAGAAGAAAAATAATTATTTGTTTTATTTTACATCATAACATTACTGGATAGAAAAAACATGAAAACAGGTATATTAATAGAACTGCCTATGTGCACCAGGTTCAGACAACAAACAGCATCGGCTTTCCTCCAGCTGTTGTAACAGCTTAAAACTGGAGAAGGAAGAACAGGAGAAAGTAAATGCCCTTTCAAAGCAAGGCAAGCGAAGTAAATAAATACGGACATCTTCGTTTATAGTAGGCACTGATGGCCAAGTTACGGAACTCCTCGGACCCTGTCAGTAAATTTGTCTTGAATTAGTCACGACATGTATTCAAATTTGCGACACACAATAGCATCACGATGGGTGTGCACTGTGTATGAGGCATAATGGTCGGTGTGCATTATGTCACAGTGTCAATATATTGTGAAGTGCCCGTTGAAGAGATGTGCGTATTTTCATACTCCAGATAAAATCGAATGCCTTTTTGATGTAAAAAGAAACTGTTGTAGAAAGTCAGGCATTAGTTTGACCATCGTAGCTGAGTCGCAAAATAGCAAAACTGTTCTCACCTGAAATTTGTTTAATTTAATTTCACTCTGACGCTTGTTTTTTTAATTCTCTATGAATGAATTCTGGGGTGTTACCTGCCAAAACCACGATATTATTGTGAGGCATGTCGTATTGGGGGTCTCCGGACTAATCTTTACCAGCTGGGATCCTTAACGCGCCCTCAGTGCACGGGACACGGGTGTTTTTGCATTTCGTCTTCATCAAAATGCGGCCGCCGCTGCCGGGATTCGATCCCGCGACTTGTGCTCAGCCGCTCAATATCATAGCCGCTTAGCCACCGCGGCGGGAGTGTTTTTTTTTTTTTATGAACCAAGGAACCAGATATTTCATGGAGTCATGCGTGACAAAGAGCAGGTGGCAGCACTAACACTGGTAAATGGTGCTACAAAGAATAGCCAGGCTACAGTTTGTTTGGTACAATAATAGAAAAGTGTTTCATTTCAAAGCAAGCAAAACAAAATAGAAACAGCGAACTTCTTACTGCAGTGCAAGAGAACTAGCTTCTATATCAAACCATAATGGTGCTGAAGAAAAAAACTCAAAGTGGCCTCGGCATTACGTTCATGAAGACGTCTGCTTTAAAACTCAATCCTGAAGACATGTGATTATGGAGACAAATTTTGGTGCAAGGCCGGGCTGCTTGCTTGGGTGCTGGACCCTGGTTCCTCTCTCAGGGTCTCATGCTGCGATTGACTTGAAAACAACAGTGGTGAGGCAGCACCATGATTGTGCAAAGCTCAGGGAAGGACTTTAGCACAATAATTTTTTGGGGAAAACTGGCCAACAAAGACCTGCAGTGTGCGCGTATATGAGTACCATGTCGGAGGCCACTTCCAAATAATGTTTATTCCAGCAAGACGACTATTTCGTTTCTGGCAACTGCAGAATATTAGTGCGTGGCCAGTCAGTGGCACCATATCCACTTTGAAACAAACAGCACTCACGATAGGACAAAATGTACACGCCCTTCCCTCCAACCCGCGACACTCACAACACACAAGCACACAACACGTGTGCAACACATACATGCACACGCACACACAACTCCACGTTGGTGGTCGTTGTTTGTTTAGAAAATGTTGAAGCCTAAACGTAGATAACGTAAAAACGTAAAACGTAAAAAACGTGAAAAACGTAAAAAACTAAACGTAAAAAATGTAGATGTCGCAGAAACGAGACGAGACAGCTGCGTTCGATGCGAACGAAATCAAGATTCTGCAGTGTAGACTCGTACTCGGCACGAACAGTCTCCACTTCATCTTTCAGCCTAGGCTTCTCTTCAGAGAGCATAGACTCATATTCGCAACGTCGCATTCTCTTCTGCAAGTCGTCTGCTTGCAGTGCGTGGGTCAACCGCGCACGTTTACGACCTCGTTCTGCCAACTCTTCTTTGCTGAGGATCCGTTTTAGCGCCATTCTTAAGCTTCCCTTGCATGCCGCCGTGATTGTCGACGAGCCACCGCAAGCTAAGTAAGCGAAAGCGGACCAATCGCAGACGCCGGCACCACCCTCTTCATCCGTTTATCGATATTCAGTGCAGTGGCTCGGCCCCATCGAATCCCTCTCCACTTGAGCATGCTCCTCGCCTCTTGTGAGCCAATTAGATAAGAAAAGCTGCTCAGTGCAGGCAATGTGATTCGTTTTTCAAGCAAACAAAAGCGACCTCCTATGAACGAGGGGAGCATTTGATTGGTTTGTTCGGGTGCTTCAGGTGATTGGAGGTTCTGGGGCTTGCGTCGGCAGTTACGCAAATTTGACGTCAGGAGATTGGAATAACAACATATTGGAATAGTTTTACGTTATACGGCCCTTAGTCACAGGCAAAATCATTTCCCGATGGTAACGCACTAAAACACTCGAACCGCAGCTAAAGAGGCAACGAAATCAATACTGGGTACTATGTGCCCTCATATGCGGCGGGTTCATATGTCAGCATCAAAACAAATAAAATATTGCGCAACAGAAAAAAAAGTCGCACTTTGTGGTTACTTCAATAAACTAAACACTTGATCCTAGCTAAGAGCTAACGTCGCTGAGTGAGCTTTGTTGAGACTCACGCATGCTTCTTTTTTTTCTAGCAGCCACAGCAAAAACAAGTACATTCTGAAAAGGAAAGAATAGAAAATAATACACGTGTCAAGCCCACTGGCTAGCCCTTACGTATCCTATAACAAAAAACTAAACCTAAATTTGATACCCAAATTCCGCGTCACCTCCTCACAAAGCGCAACGTACGCTGAAATGTCGAAACACGTAGTTGCTAAACTTTGTCACTGTCCGACTGAATTTTCATTGCGATGTATTTTGTAGTCCTGGTCCATGTCATGAACACGCAGATAATACTGGGTAAAAGAATACGTCGTGCAGTGTTTGTAATGTGCTTGAAAAGAAAACCACTCACCTCTTAAGATTTTTGAAAACAGAAACGGAGCAATGCCGACATGCGTTGACTCGAAGAGCAGCCATCTTGATTATGACCCGGGCCTCAAAGCAGTACCGAAAACAGCCTGGGGTGCGTGGGATTTGCAAGAAACGGCGTGTATGAAAAGAAAAAAAAACATTAACATTTCATCTTAAAGATTTTTATGCCATTACAATAATTGAAAACGGTTATCTTTTAGTTTTGACTCGATTTATAGGATAGACATCAAGAAGAACCGAAAATTTCTTTTCTTTCGTTTTCTTTTAACAGGTTTCCGTCATAGTGGATTCACAAAAAGTTTTTTATGTGGTACATAACATTTTGGTAAATTTCCTTTAAATTAACAGCTTTTTTTTACGTTATAGCGTATGCAGTGTAGTCCTGTATAAAGGGTTGGAGGCCAGAGACCGCATTTTCTTAAGTTTTGACTGGTTTCCCGGATGTTCTCAATGGAATGCCCGCAGAACGGCTCTGGCCTTTGGCTCAAGGTCACCTGAAGATCGCCGACATTGGGAGCAAAAAGCATTTCATGCTTTAAAACTTAATAAGTCAGTAGTAAAGTCCCTCATTAGTAATAGCACAGTCCTTTTATACATTGGATGATCACGAAACTACTCTGTCACGCTATTCAAGAGCCTCATACGCTGCCAAAAGTGACTGCTGGAAGGCGCCACCGGTTCAGAGGGGGCATGTTGAGGGGGGACTCGACAAGCGGTGCTGCATGTGGCCCGTTTGTTGGTGTGATTTTTGTGTCGACTTTACGCGTTCTTTCGGTTTTTTAGCGTGTGCAGAGAAGCTAGAATGTCCTCAGGAGCTTGAATATCGATGCCTGGTGACTGTGGTGTGCAGCAGTGTCGTTATGGCTACAGAGGCACTGACGAAACGAACTGCCAACTTTCGTGAAATCAACTGCTGAGGGAAAACATCGCACAGGTAACCCAAATGCCGCATCACCATGTCCTTGTACATATACTGAGTGTCCCAGCTAACCTTAGCCTAGCTAAAAAAAATGACAGAAAAAAGGAAAAGGAAAGAAAAACACGGTGCAAGAAACGATTATGACACCAACGGTGTTTGGTCGTTAGACTGTGCTACTGCTGCTTGAAGACCATCCCGATCGCTCGTCGACCCACACAGCTCTGAAGGCACTTTTGTCTTTTTTGAGTGCGACTGGCCTATGTGAACGTCTTTGACTCGCTGAGGCCCTCCGCGTGCATGCGCGAGCTCACCGCGGCTTTCCTCCCCCTCCACTCCCTCTAACTTATCTTTCTATTCCCACTTTCCCGTCCCCCAGAGTAGCGTAGCCAACCAGGCAGATTTCTGGTTAACATCCCTGCCTTCTCTTTTTATTTCACCGTCCTCCTATGTTAAATCGAAGCATCTTCCGCAAAAATCATGTGATTAAGTGTTTTAACATTTCGAGTTGTGTGTAATTGCACTGTCTGGACTCGCTATGGGCCCATCAGAAGCAGACTGGCGAATATCCTCTAAGAACTTAGTCTTTACAACACGGTCGTGACCTATGCTTCCCCAACGCCACGTGTAGTAAAACATGTCGCGCCATCTTTGGTACAACACATGGGACACATCAGGGCAATGAGGAAACTTCCCACATAACCCCACGGCGCTGATCTGCACACATCTGGAGTCTACGGGAAAGACTGAAGGACAGAAGGCTTGATGCCACCCTCAAGCTCCTTCCAACAGTTGGTTTTGTGGACACAGCGTGAAGGCTGTAATTGAGGGAACATCGAAAGACACCTGGGGTGTAAAGCACTAAACATCAGCACACAGAAAACGAGGAAACATTTGCACGCGTAATGCACTACCGAAGTAGACCTAACATCTGCTGGAACTTGTGTCTGCACCTAACTACGGCCGATACCGAAGGCGGTGCGGTGTCGTTCAGCGTGTCAAAGCGCCATAGTAGATGCCGAGGAGAAGGATGGGAAAACTTAGCGCACTCTCACTTTTATAGGTTGTCGTTATGCGATGCGACGCACGCGTCAGGCGTCTTAAAGCACTAGGCTTCACGATAGAAGAACTGGTAAAGTTGTTATTCATGGTTATATTGCGCTCAGTTTTACACAGACGATATTAAGAAAGGACAGGACGTGGACGGACGTAGCGCTACGTCCGTCCACGTCCTGTCCTTTCTTAATATCGTCTGTGTAAAACTGAGCGCAATATAACCATGAACGTTCACCAACTAGCCCCCTTCATTGCTTTACTAAAAGTTGTTATTCTTTCGAGCTGTGCAGAATGCACGTCCGCGACCTGACGGGTAGAGCGTTGGGGTGCCGCGATAAGGGAGAGACCCGAGTTCCAAATGCGCAAGCGGACACGTGTCATTTTTGTTATTATTAGTGAGGCTGGGGTTGAGGCTATCCGGCCGGACGTACAAATAAAAGCTGGGGAGCAATCCTGATAATGCTCGCATTAAAGAAAAGCCTGCCACCTTCCGAATTTTCTGAAGCAATACATTGTTGAATAAGCTGCAGTCCACCATTTCCTGGAGGTTCGGGCCTGGAGGACTATATGGTACACGCACCGCGTGCAGGCTGTAAAGCAATTCGTACGCGGCGCTACGAACTTTTTCACCATATTAAAGGTCTATGGTTGGCTTGCTCGTCTGAATCATTCTTAGCGCCCCATGTGGCACGGATCAGAGCCGCTGATGGGCACTGCCGGCTTGTGCTGCAACGTCGTGGTAAAAATAAGCGTAAATCCTTGCAGGGAGTTTACGAATGTGCTTGCGGGCGTCTAGAGCTGTACACCAAAGGGACCTATATTTACGCGCGCCCGTGGAATGCAGGTAGCCACCGTCAGCCAATAACAAAGCACAACTGTCGACGTGTGTTGACGATACCCACACAACATATGCACCTACTTTCATAAGAGTTCAATTTGTGTTTTCCCAAATGTGTGAGCGTTTCTTGACATTTCATCGCGCGAAATGCAGAAGCGCAGCATTGCATGCCACGTGTAATTTCCTGGGTAACATTGTTATTTCAATACGTTAAGTATTTTTTTAAAATTCACATTAGGGTGACTTTCTTCCTGCTAAGTAAATGTTGTTTAACATCGCTTCTATCTTCAACAATAAATACTTCATTAAACTATATTCACTGGAAAACTTTAGTGCGAGAAACAAATATAGCACTACATAATATTTTGTAAATTTTTTTTCATCACGTAAATTCTCTCTCATATTTCTAAAATGGGCCTGGTGACGTGGTTGACATCACTACAATGTCTCTCCCATTATGATCCCATACGCGATCGTAAATTGCGTTAGTGTACACTCTGACCTGCCTAGCGGAAACGAGCTGTACACTCACGCGGTACCAAATTTTAATGACCCTGAGACCATCACAGAGCCAACTATATAGAATGAAAGGATGCCGCCCCCTCCCCCCTCCCCCCCCCCCCCGGAAAGAAGCGGTTAAGAAATGCAGGAGACAGAAGTAAATCAGAAAGAAACAGACGCGGTGGACAAATAACGTAATGTTTGCTGCGTCATGTTTTGTTGTTCTGGGAAAAAACAAAAAAAAAACGTTGGCTCGCTCATTCTGATTTGGCCGCTTATACGTCTCTCGGTGCCTTCCCTGCGGTGACACGTAACATTTCAGCTTCAGATGCTGCGTGATACTTATTGCCCATCACAGACAATGGCTTGGCGGGGCGGAAGCCGCCCTCACTGCAGTGCGAGGAAACGTAGGAAGACCGAAACAGTAGGAAGGGTGAAGAACCATTCATCTTGCAATGTCTCCCAAGCGTGAGGAAGGCACCCCGGTCTTCGCATCCCTGTCTGCGCACGCAAGCATTTACACACGGACAAACAAACGAAAACAAACACGCCAAGTCTCACTCACATACATCCGCAGTGCGAACGCCATAGAACACAACCGGAAGACCGCTGCAGCAACAACAATGCAGATAGATCGTAGCATGTTTCTCCGTCGCGGCCGTGAGAGAGCTGCCGGTTTCGGGCGCGCCTTCCTGTGGCGGCAGCCCTCGCTCCGAGCGGCCCGCAACACAGAATTCCTTTTCGCCCGAGGCCCATCCGTCGCCGGCAGAGCGCATCAGCGCCAACGTGCTCAGCCGCGGGAATCGGTCGGCCGCCTCTCTGTTTCGGCGCGGCCACAGAAATGCGCCGCCACCAAACGTGCATCGCGGCCGCTGCTAGATGCGTCGCACGTCCCGCGGGCGAAGATCGTGTGAGCAATAGACGCCCACGCTACGACGCGCGGCTGGAATGTACCGCGGCTAAGAATATGCAAAGTGCACGCCCTTCCATCGGCGCGGGAAAACAAATCTCCGATGAGCGGCTTTTATTCTCCGCGCAAAATAACGAAAAAAAAAATTTGCAAGACACTAGATGGCGGAAGACGAGGAACACGCGGGCTTCTGGCGGGCCCCGACGGCGCAGTGCAGCGCCGGGTTGAGTGCGGCCGCGTGGCGACGGTCGTCGGTGCGGCCGACAAGCGACTGTGTTGGGTCGCTGGTGGAGTCGGCGCACGCGGCCGCCAGACGGGGGCCGCTGCTGCTCTATTGATCCAGGCGCCCCCCCCGCTCAGCGAGGCAGCGTTCTTGGCCCAGTGCAAGTATTCATTAATCTCTTTCTCTCTTTCACCTTGCATTTCCTTCTGGTCGTTCGTTTCGAGGCGCCGCATCAATATGGTCGGTGCGCGCTCTCTCCGCGAGGCATTATTGCACGCGGCGATAAAAGAGCCCCCCCCCCCCCCTGTCTCTTCCGCAATGCGAAGCCGAGGGAAGTGTAATAAAAAATTCTATATTCTGCGATCTCTGATTTTAAGCTACCGTTCGCGCCCTTTTCCCCACGCCTGCACGCAAGCAACAGCACGACGCACTCTCGACGATACGCGAAGAAACGAAAGGGAAAAGTCAATGACCTCCGCGGTTCCCGCTGCGAGCCTCTCGCTTCGTTTGTGCACTTTTGATGACGTCTTTAAAGGACTTTAACGCAGGACGTGAGATAAGAATGACGAGGACAACGAAAGAAAGAGAGCTAATAGGTTCGGTGAGGCTATTGTTATATCTCGACAAACGAAACAATGCTATACTTTTGTTTTTAATTTGATGCGCTGACACGTTAAACGCTACCTCGAATACCCCAATGCGAACGTGCAGCAGTACCTATGGCGGCATCGCAAGATTTTCACCTTTCTGCCGGCCTAACAAATAGAAACATCATTAGGGCAGCCCTCTTGCACTTTTCTAAAGTATTCATGATTCTAAAGTCTGTGAACGTGTGTCTATGTATGCGTTAGTGCTCGAATACCTGTACGAACGTAACGTTTCAATGTGCGTGCTTTATGTACGTGAATCTTTTTAATACTTTTCTCGCTTCCACGGGGCTTCGTATGGATGCGTGCGTCTTTGTAAAGTGTTGATAACTGAGAACTACACCAATAAAAAGTTACACTTGCGCAGAAATTTTGCGAATGCAAGCAAAACTGCCCGTTAAAAGGCACCTTCACTTTACGCAGCCACCAATACAAACCGAGCACAACTACACTCTTCTCAGGCACTTATTGCAGCTTGCTTTAGAACGAGTAGCCCGAAGTAGTATGGCAAAAGTCGAGCTGTTGTGCACGTAAAGCTTTCTTGCATAGCCTCGTGTATACGGGGTGATCATCTTTAAATTTTCTAGAATTTTCAAAAATCGCCTGTAGCCGATATAGAATAATTCTTGTCCATGAGCTGCATTATCCGAAGAGCCATACATATTACCAGCAAGAGAAATCAAAACACGTATTCAAATAATCAACGAACTTTCACTAATCAACTACTTTATTAATTACATTATGGCACATATTGCAATTTACGAATTGTAGCTGGTGAGTTTGCAAGACGTATTCACTTGAAATGAATTTCTAGGATGACGCCAGCTGCGAGATATTATTTCTCGAAGTGTAGGACGAGACGCATGGGCGTTCCAGTTGCTTTTGTCCTTAAATGTGTAAAAGGGCGTTTTGTTAAAAAAGAAAAAAAGAAAAAGCGGAACCACAGCGCATGTTTTACGGCGCATTTGAGGGCGCATATCTCTAAGCTGATGTCATCCTGTAGAATCATTTCAAGTGGATACGCCTTGCAAACTCACCGTCTACAATTCGTAAGTTGCAATATGTGCAGCTAAGTTATTCATTATGAAGATAATTGGAGATTTTTCGTTAATTAGTTGAATAAGCGTTTCCATATCTCGTGCAAGTAATCTAAAGCAATCCCATCTCAAGCACAAGAATTATGTTATCTGCAACAAACAATTTTTATGACTTCAGTAAATATTAATATGTCCACCTCTTGTACAGTTAATCCTTCTCTTTTAGAACTTCGCCCTGCTTTATCCCTTCAAGTAGAATTTTGTAAAAGAGGTTTTTGTTTCTTCTTGTTATTTGGCAAGTGCTGTCACATATTAATAAGGCTATATAACCTCCTTACCCGATGAATTCATCGCAAAAGGCGCCCCGTAATATACCTATAATGAGTCGACCCGCCAACAATATGACAAATGAGCACGCAGGACCGGTTATTCTTATAGAAGAGAAAAAGAACGAACACGATGAAACGGAGGCGACGAAAGCGGTGGAAGAGCCTGCCACCCTGGACCAAGAGAAGTGTAGAGTAAGTCATCAGCATTAGAGTCACGTACGCGCGTGTCGAGTTATTATTGAAGCTCCCCGGCAGTTCTCGCTGCGGTGGCTACAGGGGGCAGACCGCCGGCCAGCGGCCGCCGCGGGCTCACGCCGAGTTTGTCTTCTGTCACGCGCTTGTCCATCATGATCTGCGCGTTCCCTTTCGGCAACTGAGGCGCAGCCGAAGGGGGGCGCTAACGGCATTTTCACGACGTGACTGGGACCACTCACCCGGCGACAAGCGCCCGCAGCGCGGAAAGCGATACACGTATGCCACGACGACGGCGGGGGGGAGGGGGGGGGGGGGGAATCGGTGATGACGGCTGACAGAGACCGGCAAAAGCGGCTGGCCTCTCTTTTCGGCCCGACCCTATCCGCGCGCTCGAGCGGTGAGGACGACGCGGCACATCCTGCCAGTGTCCCCTCTGCCGAAACTTTGCCCACCGAAACCAGACATACGACACGTGGCGGAAGCTTTGGTGTCGACGGCGGCGGTCGCGCGAAGCGTGCTTCGCTTGTCGCCGCTGTGGAACTCGAAGCCGTGGAGAAAACGGCCGAGTGAAAAGAGAGAGACGAAGTAAAGTGGTAAGGCAGGGAGGTTAACTAGAACGGGTAATCTGGTTTGCTACCCTACGCATTGGGAAAGGAGGAGGCAAGCTTAGTACCAGGGGTGTTGCGCTGAAGATAGGAGTTCATGCATATTTTCAGGCTAATGATTTTATGTGCACTCGCTAGTTATTTATGTGTGCCCAGGAATTTTAGTGGTCTGAACTACCGTACATTCTGTTATGCGAAGACAGAGGCCTGCACTGCAGCCTTTAAAACGCTACCGCTCTGGTACGCTCATGACTTCCCTTGTGAATGGTTCTTGAAATTCATTTTGATGAAGTTTTTTTCTTCTTGTATTGCGTTAAGTAGGCTACATTTCATAACCTGACTAACCGAAATCTGGCCACTCGGTTTCCCCTGTTCTCGGGCATGACGTCTAGTAAGCATACTTAGTATGTGTTTCTTAATATGTCTGGATTGAATTGCTTCAATAAGAAGTTGCCATTGCAGAGAACGAACCTTGAAATGCAGCGCGAGAAGTATTGTGTGTGCCGTTCATTACTACAGTGATTATGCATAAGGTGTAAATGGCCAGATGTAGACGTACTTGTTGTATCATACATACAGCCGGCCATATTCTTTAGAAGTCTCACTTAACACGTGCTTCGCAAGTTTTTTAGCTTCGGCTCTATATACGATAAGTGTTTTGTAAAGGGCCTCTCACTAGAACACATATGAAATTTTAGTTATACACTGGAAGTTGTAGGGCGGCTATAGAGTAGGGGCGTGCGGATTTTCGTTTGAAATTTAAGCGGCTTTCGGGCGCTGCAGAGCTTGATACTTTGCAGACACGGTTGCCGCTGCGTAATCTACGCGCCGCCGCCTTGCCGGATTGCGATGCTCGAACCTGGTAAGGAACTGTTTAAATAGTATTTCGAGTTGCGCCCCTGTTTAATAAAAAAGCACTTACCTATGTTCAGGGATTTGCCAATATTCGAGTCTCTATTTCGTTTTTAGTTTAGTTTCACAAGATTAAAGGCGAATTTATGTGCGTGAAATGGGAGGAGTTGGGAGGTTGGACTAAACCGCCGTAAATACAGTCAGATAGCACCTAACGAGATGCGCTTTTCGCGTGAATAGGGAATGCAGCTTGTGCACTGAAGTTTGGAAAAAGCCGTTATATTGTTATACATTTTATTGGTTTCTTTTTCAATGTTCTCAAGGTTTATGAAAACGGACAAATTCTCCCGTTTCTTAGCGAATTCTACGCATATTTGCTTCTAGCCAAACGATGTGAAACATAAGCTGAGGCAAGCTGTTAGAGATCCCAGACGAGCTTAAGTTTGCCGATCTACAGGCGTGGATTCATTGTCTCATTCACGGGGTTTGACGTCTCAAAGCGACACAGGGGCTATGAGAG